>NC_091458.1:68291365-68506365 GCF_027789765.1 Dendropsophus ebraccatus
TGCATGAATAAGTCATTTGGTCTCATTTCTTCTCGTAGAATCTGATAGTGGTGAAGAGCCAACATCTACCGGCATAACCGTCATTCCAAAGCAGGTTACATCTGGCCTTAGTAAACTTATTGCCAGCTATGGGAGTGCATCTGAAAGTGACAGTGAACCCGAGGGTGAGTATATATTATGTAGCACCAACACAATGTCCCAACTTTGTATGCTGTTAATACTGACAGAAAAAGGAGAGAATGAGTAGATTTAGGAAATTGGAGTGCTAGCCCACATGCCCAGGCCATCAAGAGAAAAGAGCACATGTACACAGGCTGCACCTCACAACAAGATATAATGCACAATCAATTGCAGAAATTTCTGGCACTACTTTCAAGTATATCTTAAGCACCATAATGGATATGTGCTAAGGTAATCTCAGCATGTGAATGAACCTGTGTGTTGGGTAGTCATCTTAGTGCTCAGCTCCATACAACATGATAGTAGATACAGTACAGAACGAGTGGCATTCACCGATCTTAAGTTCTGCGTTTATTAACAAACCCAGTCACAAACAATTATCATGGGAGACAGCTGGTGACGTCCACTGAGACAACAGTTGTTTAGTGCAGTCATGCTTCTTCCGGCTTGGCTGGGAGGGAAGAAGCACGACCGTGTGAAATAGCTGTTGCCTCAGTGAACGTCACCAGCTGTCTGTTGTCTCCCGTGATATTTGTTTGGTAACTGAGTTTGTTAATAAACACAGAATTTAAGAAAATTGGTTAGTGCCACTTGTTCTAACTGTCTATATATACTAGCAATAAGATAACATAACAGACACATGTAGTAATACAATTTTTTTGAAACGCACAGAAAATTCAGCAGCATAGTTCCATGATATGGTATGTGATCACAAACAAAGCCATAAACAATAAATGTACAGGTGTACCAATCAAACTGTGTTAAAAGATGTGATATAAAGGTCATTGTCATGATGTAGGAAATAATGCAGTATCCATACAAACAGGAAAACTGGCCAAGCCTGGCTTTGGAGACCAAGCCCCACACATTCTGTCCTCCAGTGGCTTCAACAGGGGTATACAGGGGCATATACAGGTAGTTTAATTGCATATATAGGGGAAAGACTCAATTATATACTACCATATTGCGATCTAAGTTGTAACTGGACTATTATATGGTCTGCAGCTCACTATACAGGTGGTCAGTGGCGGATTAAATGTACCCTGGGCCCCGGGCTGTCCACTCAACCTGGGCCCCTACCACCCCCCTCCCTCCCAGCACCCCCCATTGCCTAAGAAAAATAACTTAAATGTTAAAATGTCTCACACAGACACAGGCTGCTCCTGAGCCAGAGGCGGCCGCTGCTGTTCGTTCGGCTCAGTCCTCTCCTCTTCGTCATGGGCGGCGCAGACTTGGTCAGCTCACGTCACGTGACTCAAGCTCAGGTCACGTGGCTGACGTCGCCAGCTTCTTCACAACGCAGCGCCGCGTCCCGCCCACCTGGAGCAGCGTACAGTTGCACTGACACTGCACGCAGGGGAGCTAAGTGCTGCGACAGAGGGGGAGTTCCTGTTCAGCCACAGGAAATCTGGGAGGTGGGGGCGCGGCAGACTCCAGAGACAGCCCACAGCAGGTGCAGCACATCACTCAGGGCAGGGCCGGCTCCAGGTTTTTGTGGGCCCTTGGTTGAGAGAGCCTCAGCGGGCCCCTTTGTATAGCACATCTCGGGGCACATTAGCACACCTCCGGGCACACCTAGCACACCTACCAAATAAAGTTTGACAAAATACTGAACAAAAAAAACATAATTCGGTAACTCACAGGTGACGTCTTCCTTGATCTGAGGCGATCTCTCTGTTTCCTCTCCATCTTGCCCGGACCACCATGATGATTTCTTCAAGCTACAATTCATCTCTTCAGAACCTGTCAGACAAACATCTTAGGCTCCGCACATTTCCAGCAACTTCCTTCCCTTTTTCCCACCCATAGGCTCCCATACAGTAGTAACTCCACTGTGCAGTAAAATAAGGAGGTTTGTGGGTCCCGTGCTGTGCCCCCCATATAGTAGTAATGTCCCCATGCTGTGCCCCCATAGTAATGTCCCCTGCTCCCCATAGTAATGCCCCCTGTTCTCCCTCAACACAAGAAAATAAAAAAAATAAATCATACTCACTAATCCAGGCGGGGGACGGGTCCTCTTCTCCATTGTGTGCGTCTTGTGGATCCACCAGCAGGCGCAATGATGTCATCGCTCTGCGTCTGCTGGTGAGATCGCATCCACGCAGGGATGAGACTAGAATGGAGTTGTTAGAAGGAGGTCCTCTCCCTGGAGTCTGTATTCTAGCTTGTTCACCATAGAGCAGGCTAGAATGGAGTTGCTAGAAGGAGTTGCCAGACATTATTACAATCAGGGGGCATTACATGAAGTATACCAGGGGGAACTACAACTCCCAGCATGTCCAGTCTGTTATTATGGGAGATCGGAGGACATCACAGGAGGAGATATAAGAGAAGGACTACAACTCCCAGCATACACAGGGGAGGTATAAGTGAGCCCTGCCCCCTTCATGTCACATGACAATGATCACAGTTCCTTTATCCATTTGCATCCTCTCAGCCCTGCCCCCTTATGACATCACCAGAGGTCCTTGCCTACTGCTCTGCAGCAAATACGGCAGGTCCTTCTAACAACTTCATGCTAGCATTTACAATCCAAGCAGCGCTGCGGAGCTGACTCCGGTCCTGAATCGGGGGCCCGCTGGGCCCCGAAAGTGACGTGCTGCCGTGTAACATCCTGCATATTAATAATGTGGGTGGCGGCATGGGCCCCGGGCCGCCACCCAAACTGCCCACATTATAATCCGCCACTGCAGGTGGTGCATGTTGGTTGGCTGTGTTACCCAATATATCAGAGTAAAAAGGACCCCAGCACCTTCAACATTCATGGAAAAGCCTTACTGTATAATTTGAACAGAGTTCAGACAAAAATGTAGAAATTAGCTCCACTGGCCAAAGTGTCTAATACCTTGCTCACAGCCATATGTAACAGTATACTAGAACCAGTTATGCCATGTAAAGCAAGTAGTGACTAGTAGTAATTTTTTTTTTAACATACTAAAAAGGAAAATTGCGGCACCTAGAGATAAAATTTGTCTCCAATAAAAGTACACAAATTGCATCAAAACACGGAGGCACATGTTAGAAGAAAAAAAAAAAAGATTTTTGCCTCACTTGAGGAGAGGGCCTGGCCTGGTCTGTTCGGCAGGTGATGTAGTTATTGTCCTAAAAAATACTTTTAAACTTGAAGCCCATGCCAAACGGGAGTATCTGTGCCCTAACTTAGCACCACCCCTCCGTCCCTCCTCCCCACCCTCTTCATCATTAGGAATGCCACTGAAACATTTTCTCCATGCTGAACATTGCCCAGCTGCCTTAACGATCCAGCCCATGTGCCAGGCTGCCACAGGTGGGGAATAGGAGGCAACCTGCCTGCAGCTTTCCTAATGATGAAGAGGGTGGGGAGGAGGGACAGAGAGGTTGTGCAAAGTTAGGGCACAGATACTCCCATTTGGCACAGGCTTCAAGTTTAAAAGTATTTTTTTAGGACAATAACTGCATCACCTGCTAAACGGACCCCAGGACAGCAGCTATCCGAAGGTACAAGTGCTTTGGGGGGGTCAGATTGTGGGTACAGAGTCGCTTTAACGAAAGTGGCCATGCCTTATAGGTGTCAAAATGCAACAATTTTAAGCCGGATTTAGACACTAAATAAGTACACTGGTTTAAAAGTGGTCTAAAACTTAGTTTGAATGGAACTTTTATTTATCTTTCCTATTATGTATATAACCCCAATTTGGTAACACATTAACACTTTTTCAATGCTGGCAATTCTCAAACAATCATGGTCGCTAGTATATGTGTTATCAATCTTGGGCAACCTTTTCCCAGAATAATAGATCCCTTTTATTCCTGAATTCTTAAAACAAAGGATGATTTTTTTTTTATCTAAAAATAATGGCAACGACAGAATATCACATACACCACTTTTTGCTTGTGATGAACTGATTCATTCTAAAGGTCCCTAAACACCCTATACTTTTGTCGATATAAAGTGTAAGGGGTTCTCCCAACTGACCACCGACAGGTGATGTCGATAGAGATAGGGGTCGGGCTTGGTGGAAAATTACGAAATCCCTGTGTATTTCTGTGTATGGGGTGGACAGAGGCCAGACGGGAGAGATGACTGGCAGTTGAAAGATCGATTGGCGTCCGTTGTTGAAGGTGTATGGCCTTTATCTGTTTACCACTTATCTGTGGTGTTCGTGTTACCTAACCAACCAGTGTTAGTATTGTCCTTCTTAAAGGTGTTATCCAGGGTTAGAAAAACATAGTCGTTTCCTCTTTAGGGCTATGTTTCCTTAACAGGAACATAGCTGGGAAAGGCGGCCAACTTGTAATATAGACATCTATATAATGAGATGATTGCCTTTCTTTGCTATTTTCCTGAAGTGGGAATATAGCCTAAAACAGCACCTCACCTGTCCTCGGGTTGTGTGTGGTATTAAAACTCTGTTTTATTTGTTTTGATGGAAATTAACTGCAATACCACACACAACCTGGGCACATTAGTGGCACTGTATCTGGAAGAAAGTGTTTTTTCTAATTCTATAGAAATTGGGGCTTAATTTACATGATTGACCAAACATGGCTCAGAACAAAAAGACAAGATACTTGTTTTTTGTTCATCTACATAGTGTTCCATAGAATAATAGGGTAATTAGCATGTATTGCCCTGTAGATTGAAATTACAAACTAAGAGTTTTAATCTACCATTGTATAACCTCTTACCAAGTATACAAGCGTAGATAAAACCTGATTTCTGACTTGTATAATAAAGTTGATAAAACAGTACTTATTGTCTAAGAATTTGCAGACTGTACTGTTCATAGTTCTTTTGTAGATGTGTTGCTTCCCTCTAGTGGACAATCGATGTAACATGCTAGTACAGAATTTTGTTGCACTTAACTTTTTTGTGTGTGTGTGTGATTCCTACCTGTCATTGAGCTACGTTGATCACTTCTGTGATTTCTGTTTCAGAGATGCCAATCAAGAAGGTAATTAACGCCATAGAGGAAAACAGACAATTATTGGAAGCACATGGGCAGAATATGGACTTCAAGCTTCCAGTCGTTAAGAACACGACACATGCAGCAAGCAGAAAGTCTTACAATGCTGCAGTACAGCCAAAAGTCCCTTTTAATAAAGTCCATCCCAAAAAAGGCCACAACAACACAAGGAAACCTGTTAAAACACCCAGTCGGACTACACTGCTAGAAATGGTAAGAATAGACTGTCTTTATCTAAAGGACAATATAGATTTAGGGCCCTATTACATGGCCCGATAATAGGAGCAAGTCAGCGACCTGTCAGGTCAGCACTCGCTTGCTTCTTGTTCCCTGCTTGCTGTCGGTGCTATTACACACACCGACAGTGAGCGGGTAAGTGGTGGGGAGCGGGAAGCTGCAGGAGGGGCTGCCTGGATGATCTTTATTACACGCTCATATTACTCTGTGTGATGGCCAGCAGACTGTCGTTATCGGGATTTTAGGTCATGATTTAAATTAAAAATCAGCCGACATCGTGCATTACAGCTGATACATGGCCTAATAAACAAAACGATAACTGACAATGATCGGGCAGATATGGCCGTTAATTGCTTCATGTAACAGTACCCTAAGGCCCCCTTCACACAGAGCAAGAACGGCGGAATTCCGCCAGCCTCCGTGTCATAATGACAGTCTATGGGAGGCTCGTGCGGCTCCTCTCTCCACACTAAAGAATGAACATGTTCATTCTTCAGCGCCGAGAGATGCAGCGTGCGAGCCTCCCATAGAGTGTCGTCATGACACGGAGGCTGACGAAATTCCGACATTTTTGTTCTGTGTGAGCGGGGCGTTAGGGTATGTGCACATTTAGGAATAGGGGAGGAATTGAAGAGGAAAGTTTTCTGCTTGAAATTCCTTGCCTATTCAGCTCTGGCAGAATGCAAGTGGAATTAAAGCAGAAATTAAGCCCCCTGTGACTTGTATAGGATTCCTCTAGCAGAATCCGCCCAAAGAATTGACATGTCATTTCTTTGAGCGGAGAACGGCAGGAGCAGACCCTCCCATTCACTTACTGCAGGACACTGAGCACGGTGAAATTCCACCGTTTTTGCTCAGTGTGAACTGGGCCTTAGTGTGCAACTTTTAGGGGGGTATAGTGGGCATTATTGACACCCGTTAACTAGGCAGTACCCTGGGTGGATGGAATTCTGCACATTGGAAATGTATGGTGTAGTCTAGGTTTACAGAGCTGAACAAGTTGGATATCTTTTGAGCTATTTAATGTGAACTGTTATGGTGCCTTTACACAGAGAGATTTTTGACGCCAAAGCCAGAAACAGACTATAAACAAGGAACAGGTCATAAGGTAAAGACTGAGATTTCTCCTTCAAATCCATTCCTGGCTTTGGTTTCAAAAATCTGTCAGATAAATCTCTCTATGTAAAGGCACCCTTAGCTTGTTGCATCACATCAAATATTCATAGTCTTCTTACATATCTGCCTTATTAGCGTAAGTGACACATGTTAGACTTCTTTATGTAGCCCAGTAACACATATTTTGGGGGGATAATGTGAAAGAATGCAATTTTTTTTTACATATTTAATTTAAGCTTTGCAGGTCGATATGATGATACCAAATTTATATAGTTTATTTTTATGTTTTACTACTTTGGCACAACAGAAACTACCTTTCTATAAAAATATACTGTATAGTTTTTATTCAATTCATTTTTTATGGAGAATTAAATATAATTGTAGTATTTGGTGGGTAGGGTGGGGAGATTTTTTAAAATTAATATTTTATATAACACTTTTTTTTAAACTTTTGCTCTATTAGTGCATTTTCACCAGTGCAATACTTTGCACTACTACTGTATAACATGGGCAATCTATACAGCCATGCCAGTGTAGAGGCATATAAATTGCATTTCAGGAAAGAGAGTCGGTAATCCAGCACTTGAAGCAGAGAGATTCGTTTATTTTTCAATGCCAAGTTTACAAACAACACCTAAGTGCAGTGACCCCACAGGACGCGTTTCAAGCGCATGCGCGCTCTTGATCACCCAAGTTTCCCTTGTGAACAACTTCCTTAAATCATCACCTCAACAGGTGTACATGACCAGGTGCACAAGTTAACTCTAAAAGAAACAATGCTTTGATTGCGGTAACATATACAAAAACATAAAATGAACATAATAAACTAAAGTGAATAAAAATAATAATGAATGAATGGAGTAAAATGAAATGAAATGAAACATAACATGTAATGAAAAGGCAGGGGGGACTCACATAATGCACTTGACTCAATTAGCAACAACTATATGTATTACAAGTGTAGATATGTATACTTGAAATCTCACAAGAGCATTTAATATAATATTTAAATTAATCAGCGGTCGTTACTAACAAGGTTACCAACAGTATGCTATATGTTATAATAAAAGCTAATGAAGAAACAAGTGGATTATGTGAGGGAAAGAATACATAAGCAAGTTCCATATATGTGATGTAAATAAATTGACATGGTAAAAGGCCATAATTTAACAAATAACATATTACTATGGGAAACAAAGCTGAACATGATGAATAATAATGGATAATCAGTGAAAAACTACCCAAGTAAAATGATATTCAAAAAAACTGGATAAATCGCTGATATATACCATTATTTGGAAAAACACCAACAGTGCGATTATAAAAGGTTGTAACTTAATGTGTACAGCCTCTAATGATGAAGCTAAATAGCTAGCTACAAAGCTGCTATTGCCAAGAAAAACGCAATTGTTGCTGCTGCTCATGTTATAAGTAAATGTGAACATGCTCTTAACGTTACAATGTTTAACTACATGCACAATATGCTCATGTTATCAGTAAATGTGAACATGCTCTTTTACTTATAACATGAGCATATTGTGCATGTAGTTAAACATTGTAACATCTAGCGTGGGTGGGCGGGAACACGGGGAAGGGGGCCATTCACTAACATAACATATATTACAAATTTGTATAACTTTGTAATGTGTGTTATTTAGTGAATAATTGCTTACCGCTGCACTACCCCTTTAAACCAGTAATCTCGGTAAGTCCAGGTTTATATCTGTTGACTACCCTTCTTGGCTCTTCATAGAATTGATGGCTCAGATTTTATAGTATTAATGCTTTTAAGACTATGTGTGGCTGTCGTACAAACCTGATGTGCCGCATGTTGTTCAGATAGTTATTTACCTTCCTGTCAAGAACAGATTGTAGTGTATTTAATAGTAATGCTGGCAAGAGTGTAACATGGCGGTGTAATGGCTGCATGCTTTGGCGGCATTTATGACAATCCTGCCTTTCCTGGCTATGTCTCGTATCTGCCTGGGCATGCAGCTTTATGAGATCTGTACACGGACAGCTATCTTTAATATTTATACTAGATGAAAGAACAATATTACAATCTCACACTTCATTTGTCCTTCTCTCCTAGTTGCTGGCCCCTGACATAAGACATGAGAGAAATGTCATTTTACAATGTGTCAGATACATTGTCCAAAATAACTTTTTTGACTGCACGTTGAAGCGCGAGCAGCAGGTCACCAGCGAGTCTTCACCAGTGAAACCAAAGGACGAAAATGGAGAGACAAAACCCAAAGTGGAAAGTGTGCAGAACGTTGGGCTGGATGGGGGAAAGGCTCCTGTGGCGAGCTCCTTCCTAAGGCAACTGGAGCCTGTGGATGATGAGATCTGGGAGACTGATGCTAGCTGTGTTGAAACATTTGCTGTGTAAAATGTTTTAAGGATGAATAAACAATCCCCCCCCCCCCCCCATACTGTACTCAACATGTGTGTTTAGGCTTTGTCCACACACCTGTCAGAGGCTTTGTTTAGAGCCTTCATCAGGAATTCTGTCAGATTGTACGAAAATAAAACTCAAAAGAATGGTCACCCAGTGGACCCCATCATAAATCAAGACGGTCACAGTTAGTGTTCATCGCCAGGCACTTCCATCATATTTTCCGGAGTCGAAAAATTGACTGCAATGTGAACAGAGCTTATAGTAGTTATCCAGGGATAGAAAAAAAAACAGCAGCTTTCTTTTAGGAACAGCGCCACCTTTTGTCCTTAGTTTGCATGTGATATTGCAGCTAATTTGTATTGTAGTGAATAGAGTCAAGTTGCAATACCAAACGCAACCTGAGGACAGAAGTGGTGTTGTTTTTAGAAAGAAAACAGCTGTGTTTTTCGATCTCTGGGTAAGCCCTTTTATTATTTCAGCTGTTTTGATGTCTGTTTTAGCATATACATTTGCCATGGCTTTATGGAGTATACAGTATATACATAGAACTCTATCTGATATTGTTCACAAAAGGACATTTATCAATGCATTTCCCAGAGGAATAACTGAGGAATGGCACATCGGAAAATTCTCTATCATTATTGTTTTATGGGGAGTGGAACATGTGCCAGGAGCGCTGACAGATGTACAGCCCATACTGTATATCCACTTATGAATGTACATACACTAATATATTGTATCTTCAATGATGGTAACCTGTAAATAGCAAGATTATGGATTATTAATGTAATCCCTAAGGGAGGTAATTCAGTCTTCTGTTCGATTTGTCAGGTCTATTTAGAGCCTCTTAATAAATACGGCACATCATGGGTCTCCAAACTGCGGCCCTCCAGCTGTTGCAATTCTACATTTCCTATCATGCCCGGACAGCTAAATCCAAAGCTTTAGCTGTCTGGGCACAATGGGAATTGTGGTTTTGCAACAGCTAGAGGGCCGCAGTTTGGAGACCCATAAGCCACATTTTTAGTGGCTGCAGTGTGCCATGCTTTGAAATCCACATGTGTGACATGTCATCTATTGTGATCATGTTATCCACACTTCAGTGCTTGCACCTATGTGATACTTATGTAATATACATGTTGTGTACAGTGTTCTTATATCCCAGAAAACATTTTCTCCGGAGTGGAGGGAATAATGTATATGCAGCATCTTTTGTACGCTGTCTAATGTTTTCACCTTTGAATGCACATGGGAAGCTATATTGTTAAGCTGAAGGAATTGTATTCCAGATTTTCAGTTATTAAAGTTTCCCATTAAATGTCTCCTTGTTCTCAATTTATCTGGATTGAGGGTTAGGCTGGCTATATACTCCAGATGTTTGATTTAAAGTGGGTTAAACATTCAGTGTATCAGTGGCCTGTATATTCAGAGCTTCATGGTAATATACAGTTACAGACATGGTTATTACATCATTACTCAATGAGCGGTTTATACAGTTCAGGAAGCAGCCATTACACGTGCTGCCTCCATCCCTGCAGTCACATGATCATTGGGTAGTTAATGGTTCTTCATAGACCCAGATAATATCAGGTGGTGTATACTCTTTGTAAATGGGGTTAATATGTCAGCTCTAGTTAAAGGAAAAATCATAAATTAAAGGAGAAGTCCTGTGAACATTTTTATTAAAGTATTGTATTACCCCTCAAAAGTTATACCAATGACCAATATACACTTATTCCAGGAAATGAACATAAAGTGCTTTTTTCCCTGCACTTACTACTGCATCAAGGCTTGACTTCCTAAATAAAATGGTGATGTCATGACCCGACTCCCAGAGCTGTGCGGGCTGAGGCTGCTGGAGAGGATGATGGCAGGGGGACACTGTGGGACACAGGGCACTAGAGGGACATTGTGCATCCCCCTGCCATCATCCTCTCCAGCAGCCACAGCCGCACAGCTCTGGGATGCAGGAGTAAGTGCAGGGAAAAAAGCATTTCCCGTAATAAGTGTATATTGGTGATTTTGTATAACTTTGGGGGGGGGGGGGGGCAATACAATACTTTAATAAAAGCTTTTGCCGGACTTGTCCTTTAAAAAAAAAAAATTATAATAAAATGCCCCACAACAGGATTTCCTGTATAAAGTAAAAAGAAAATACACTGCAAACACTGAACCACATTCAGCAGCGTCATGACTTAATCCTAGTCCACAGCATAGTTAATCATCTCATTCCAGTTCTTAGTATGGCTGTCCCTTTCGTTCCTGGTCCCCAGTCTCCTAAACAATGACATTTACTGTTGCTAGAAATGCTCCATCTTCCACGCTTAGCTCCAGTGATGTGGCACAATGCTGCCTTTTCCCTGCTTACCTCAGCTGCTTCTGAAGCCATCTCTGAATTGACAAGCCGTTCAGCCAATCACTGGCAATGGTGCTGTCCTGCCTCAGTCACTTCAGAGACTGATTTAGAAGCTTCAGGGGCATCTGTGGTGAGTGATCCAATGTAAGGTCTTTTTCTTTTTATACGTGGTATTAAAATAGCTTGTTTAAAAAAGTGGTCTTTGGTCAGGGGTGCTCTTATAGAGGGGCAGCTTCCATAAACTATTATTGGGGGGGGTCACAGAAAAAGAGATCTAGATGGTGTAGATAGAAGGTGGTCATCTTGAAGTTTCTGTGTACACTTATTTTTTTAGTAAAAAAAAAACAACAACAAGGTGCTACAGCAACCCACAGGTGCAAGGGCTTACCGTATATACTTATCCCAGTGTACTTACACATGATAAACACCTGCTCTGTAGATAGTAAAAAGTGAGGATATTGGCAAACTATTTGATCAAAGAGAGTTTACCATGTCGCCAACATTGGCCTCAGAGACATGGTCCCTACTCTAGCATTTTCACACTAGCAATGGCCTCTCCTGGGCTGAATAAGCCTACAACTGGGCAGATAGGAGCCAAATGATCTCTTTTTATTGCACCCTTGGAACATGGGTGGAGTGCAAGCTAACAGGAGGTAGCCACACCCCCCACATTCAACAGAAAAAAAAGAAAAAATTTGCAGCACATCTATGACTCTGTTCACACTGCAGGTTGCTTGTGGCTTAAAGGGGTTATCCAGTGCTACAAAAACATGGCCACTTTCTTCCAGAGACAGCACGGCTCTTGTCTCCAGCTTGGGCAGGGTTTTGCTACTCAGTTCCATTAAAGTGAATGGAGCTTAATTGCAAACCGCACCTGAACTGGAGACAAGAGTCGTGTTGTCTCTGAAAGAAAGTGACCATGTTTTTGTAGCACTGGATAACCCCTTTAATTACAGACAAAAAAACAGAAGGTGCAACAGCAACCCACAGGTGCAAGGGCTTACCGTATATACTCCTCCCAGCGTACACACTATAAACACCTGCTCTGTAGATATTAAAAAGTGAGGATCTTAGCAAACTATTTGATCAAACAGAGTGTACCATGTCACCACGTCAAGGCGTCCTCAGAGACATGGTCCCTACTCTAGCATCTAGTAAGTAGAATGCTGGTTTTCCTCTGAAGCTTTCTACAGACAATATAACACATTTCTATTAAGTTTACTTTCAACAGTGCAAACATGAAATTGTGCTACTAAGCTGTTACATGAAGATCAGCCCTGTATTTTTACCATGTCATTCTATCTGTTACATTTACTTTACTATAAGAATATACCAAAAACAATAGAGCCTCTGTGATCCAGTTATTGGCAGCAGATCTGTATGGTCTACTGAGGGCATTACTTTCTACATACAAAGAACATTAAAGGAAAATGTATATTTATCACAAAGAATCCCTTTAAATATAATAGTGGACATATAGTTAGCAGTTCACAGAAGCATACGGTGACTGGTGACTAGGGCTGGTTATATAGCTGCTCTGGGCATTAGGCATCTGCATAGATTCTGTTCAGCTATTCCTGATAAAGAATATTATCTAACTGAAACACTGCAGTCTATGAGCTAAATGTCACAGTTGTATCTTTTTCTGTATCTAAGCAGGATTATAGTGACATTTAGCCTTCTGTATGGAATATCTCAGCATACTTGTGACTGAGAAATGAGTGTTATGACATTTATGCTTCTATTTTTTCTATTCCTTTCAACTATTTAGTTCTCTGCAGTTGGTAAATAAAATTTGTAATAAAAAAAATAATTTCCTTTCTAAAAGTTTAAAGAAATAATTGTACAGGAAATGCCTATATTTGTTTATCCTTATGTGAAAGTTACTTGTGAGATTCTCTATGTATTTGGTGTGCTCTTTGTCAATGTGTGGGGGAAATTTTAAAGGGAACCAGATAATCACTTTAATTCTGCTGGAACACATGGTGACTAGAGATGAGCGAACCTCAAGCATGCTTGAGTCCATCCGAACCCGATTGTTCGGCATTTGATTAGCGGTGGCTGTCTCTGTTGGCTTCTCATCACCCCACCAGCACTGGTTGATTTATAGATTGCTCCCTGTTTGCATATAGGAAGAAATCAATCAAGTCACTTGGAAACAGCCACAGATGTAACCTCAATGATAGTCTTAATGTTTTCCAGGCAGCCTTATAGTGTGTTTACACCGACAGATTTATCTGACAGATCTTTGAAGCCAAAGCCAGAAACAGATCATAAAGGAAAGACTGAGATTTCTCCTCTTTTCAAATCCATTTTTGGCTTTGGCTTCAAAGATCTGTCAGATAAATCTGCCTGTATAAACGCACCATTAGGCTGCATTCACACATCCTGTGTTCTGTCCGTGAAAAATAGACGACTCTGAAGTTGAATGCAAACCCTGGTCTGTAATGACAGAGCCGTGGCGATCCAAAGAGGTTCCCCACTGCCGGCATGAAGTTGTTACGTCATGCCGTCCGGGGAAAACCGACCAGGGTTTGTATTCAATGTCCTTGTCGTCCATGTTTCATGGACAGAACACGAGATGTGTGAACGCAAATGTCGAATGATCAGACTTGAGCATGCTTGGGTTGCACTCATCTCTAGTTTTAGGCCATGTTCAAACATCGTATTTCAGACAGTATTTTGGTCAGTATTTTTCGACCAAAACCAGGAGTGGGTTGAAAACTAGAGATGAGCGAACCTGGAGCATGCTGGAGTCCATCCGAACCCGAACTTTCTGCATTTGATTAGCGGTGGCTGCTGAAGTTGGATAAAGCCCTAAGGCTATGTGGAAAACATGGGTATAGACATTGGCTGTATCCATGTTTTCCAGACAACCTTAGAGCTTCCCCAGCTAATCAAATACCGAACGTTCGGGTTTGGATCGACTCGAACTCGTACCCGGTTCGCTCATCTTTATTGAAAACACAGAAACTGTACACTCTTGATTTTGGCTACAAATACTGAAAGAAATACTGACCAAGAAATACTGTGTGAAAAAAGCCTTAAAATTAAAAACAGTCCTTAGCGCCCTGTGCGTTACAGGGACATATCAGCAGGTTAGAAGAGTCAGTAACTCTGCAGCTACATGGACCTATTAGCAGGTTCATATGTATGGAGCAGAACGGACTTCAAAGGCAGCTGAATGATAAATCAATTGCTGAGCTAATGAAGCGATTTGCTTCGTTTGGACTGTAAATTTGCTCATCTCTACTCAAAACATGACCTGTTGGTGGGCCATGAGGACTAGAATTAAGAAGCACTGGTGTAAAGTGTTGCAAAAGAGCATATTTCTCATTTTCCATGTATTATTCTGTTATACAATAATGTAATACCTGGCTATACCATGTTCAGATCATAGCATTTTCTTTAAATGTAAAAATAAAAAAACATAATATCCTTTCTGACATATCTGACTACAAGATATATGTGATGAGTGATGTCACTGCCTGCAAGCACCATGTGAGGGCACTGCAGGGTAACATCAGTCTCTGACAATTTCAGAACTATGACATGCTACTGTAGATTCTCAGATTACTGCTATTATTTACTTGTACTGTGCATCCATATTGAGTAATTGTAAAATCAGAATATTTATTTTATTAGATAGAATTAGTATCTTCTGTTCATGCCTCATACACGACACCTCTGCTGTGCAGTTTTGCAGGTTGCCATGTACCCAATAGATGTCACTATTTTAATGTTTCTGTCTTATCTAGTCTTTACACAGGAGCAACAACTATATTGTGTGGAACCGGCAGTTTGCTACATGAGGCCTGTTAACAGTTATCTAAAAGTGTACCTCTTTTTATATAATAAAAATACCATGTGGTGGACCTTACCCTATAATATTGTAATATTTAGAGATGAGCGAAATAACAGATTAACGCAGGGCCGTATTATTAGCTGCCTTAGGCACTAAACCTGAAGGCGCCCCATCTTCACGCACCAGTTAGCATCATGAAGAAATGGGAGCGTGGTTTCAGCCACATATATTTCTCTACATGTAGAAACATTGACTTAATCATGTTTTTCATGGCTTCCAACTCCTTAAAACATAAATTAATTGCAGGATTGGTAGATGATAGCTCCAGGCGTTATATTTACCACCACCAGACCTGACCAATATCACCATACCCCCCCCCCCCCCCCCCAAAAAAAAAAAAAAAAAAGACACCAGATTCACTGGCAAGTCTGAATGGGAGGTGGGAGACTTAAAGAAATAAAAACAAGAAAAATTAGTTTCCTTCCCCCTGCTCCCTGGTGCTGCCCTAGGCACCGGACCACGGGTGACTAGTGGTGAATACGGCCCTGAATTAACGAGTCCTGGAAAACTGGTACAAGTTTCCCAGTACTGGATCCAGCTTTTACCAGCACCTGGGTACATGGCCGTATTAACAGCTGCTTCTGCCCTAGGCACCAAACCTGAAGACGCCCCCTCTTGGGGAGCGTGGTTTTGGAATTGCCTTTTTCATGGTTTTTAACTACTTAAACATAAACAAATTTCCACATTGAATCAATTATTAGAGCCGTCTGCATATTGTCTGAGGGAATTCTCACCACAGGATTGGTAGGTAATAGCCCCAGGTATTACATTTACGAGACCTAAATTACTCCACTATACCCCCCCCCCCCCCCTCGAGAAGACACAGGATTTACTGGCAAGTCTGAACAGGAGGTGAGATTAAAAAAATAAAAACAAAAATAATAAGTTGTTTCTTTCTCCCTGCTCCTTGGTGCTGCCCCCCTGAAAGTTGCTGCCCTAGGCACCGGACCACGGGTGCCTAGTAGTAAATACAGCCATGCCTGGGAAGGAGCAGCAGCGAGTTAAAAGGCAGCTGAGTGGATCTCAGACATGATGAAGTGCTTTACTTCGTTATTACTGTAAATTCGCTCATCTCTAGTAGTATTCCTAACATTCTCTAGTGCAGTGCTTCTCAATTCCAGTCCTCAGGCCTCACCAACAGGTCAAGTTTTGTGGATTTCCTTAGTATTTTACAGGTGATATAATTACACTTAGTGCATCAGGTCTTATCACAGGTGTCCTTTGTATTGGATTTCCTCAAAACATGACCTTTTGGTGAGGCCTGAGGACTGGAATTGAGAAGCTCTGCTGTAGAGGATGGGCTGCCTGATGTCCATGCTGCATGATGGGCAGGAAGTACAGAGTCTGACATAGTGTGGGCACCAAAGGGAATCTGTCAGCTGTAATTTAGGTTCCTAATTGATGACACTGTTACATAGCTATTAGGCCAAGAAAACACATGGAACCTTTCATTTATCCAGCTCTGCTAAAAAGAGTCATAGAGGCTTTCCCAAGCTCCTTAATAGATGCAGCCTGAAATGTCTCCTCTCTCCCCCTCCCTTCTGATTGACACTTGGAAGCTTAGGGCCGTATTCCACCGGACGATTATCGTTTGCATAATCGTTAACGATTAACGATCTCAAACAACCACTATTGCGAAAGACCTGAAAACGTTCACTCATTTCCATGGAACGATAATCGTTACTTATGATCGTAATTGCGATAGTTTTTCTTCGCTATTTATTCGCTATTGCGTTCGTATCTATTGCGAACGACTGAACGATGTCTTATTCAATGCGAATGATTTGCGAACGAGCAACGATAAAAATAGGTCCAGGTCTTATAAAGCGATCAACGATTTCTCGTTCGGTCGTTAATCGTTAACTGCATTTCAACCGAACGATTATCGTTTAGATTCAAACGATTTAACGATAATCTGAACGATAATCGTCCGGTGGAATAGGGCCCTTAGTCCTGACCAGGTTGAGGTATGGAGGAGCTGAGGAAAACCTATTAGACTTTTCGTACTATAAAATAAAAGCATTTTCTATGTTCTGGAAGCAAAGACGGATATATGAAAGGTACCATGTGCCTCCCTGATCTAACAGCTATCCAGGCTTAAGAAAACATGGCTGTATTATTGCAGAAACAGCACCATTCTTTTCCTCTGTTTGTTTTTTTGTAGAACAGTTCCACTGAAGTGTAATACCTTGCATAACCTGATGACAGGGGTGGTGCTGTTTTGGCAAGAAAGTAGCTGTGTTTCTTCTAATCCTGGATAACCTCTTTAACTATCTATAAAAAGCATCCTGATTATACGTGTTTCCATAGCATCAACTGATGTGCAGTCACCTACATCAACATGAATGAGTCATGATTCTTTCAGATAAACCATCTTGGCAATTTCAATCCCCTCCCCCCCATTTCTTCTGTACTTGGATTATTTGGGGAAAAAGCAATTTATCTGAGTCATGTCAGACTTCAAGTCAACATACCATGTAATGTCACATGAAC
Source organism: Dendropsophus ebraccatus (assembly GCF_027789765.1). NCBI lineage: Eukaryota > Metazoa > Chordata > Amphibia > Anura > Hylidae > Dendropsophus > Dendropsophus ebraccatus. Next base: position 68,308,960 of record NC_091458.1, read on the forward strand.
AGATGCAAGGTGATGTATATGTGCAAAGAACTAGGGATATAAACAAGAATATGCAGGAAATAAATCTCTGCTTCCTATACATATACAGTATGGTTACATGCTATATCTTCATTATTATCTCTTAACACAAAGCCTTCCAGTTATATCCTAGTCAAAGTGCATAGCCTAAAGGAATGACTGTCCATCACTGGGACATGGGAGGCCAAATGTGGAGTCAGTCTGCTCATAATTTCAGAGAGGTGACAGGACAACAAGCTAAAACATACCTTTGCTAGTGTTGATGGCTTTGCCACAACTTACAAAATTATGATTTTCTTTCTAGACTCAAATGTTAAGGAGGCAGAGCCAAGCTGTTTAAGTGCCACAGCATTGCATGGGAGTCGTAGACGGCTCAGCCCTGTAAATTGAACTCTATGGGGGTGATATATCAAAAGGTGTAAAATTTAATGGTGCAAATTACCCACAGCAACCAATCACAGCTCAGCTTTCATTTTTCAACCCTTTGATAAATCTGGGCCTATATGTCAATCATCCAGTGAGGGGAGGAGGCCCAAAAGTTAAGCAATGCGGCAGCAATTAAGTAGTTTTGCCCCACCTTCTTGACACTTCAGCCCTGGGAGAACATCATAATTTTATAAATGGTAGCAAACCCATCATTATTAACAAAATATATATGAATATATTTATATTAAAGGGGTAGAGGTTAAAAAAAATTTAATTTCTGCATAAGCATACAGCATTACTTACATATCTATTCCAGTTTTGAAACTACCAAAAATCCATTTGTTTGCACCATCAGCCTGATCTCAGCGAACACACACAATGTGAGACAGAGGCATGGAATATTTGTCTCCTAAGGTGTGAGAGCAGTGGGAGCAGGAGACAATGTGAATTGACACATTTATCTTCACTTTTCACTTTCACTTTTATTGTCCACATCTGTCAGTGAGCAGGTACTCCCAGCCCTGGTGTAACTAAATTGGAAAAACGATAGCATCCCCACACTTAATGAAGGTTCAGGAAGCTTTCTAACTTGGTAGCAATTACACAGATTACAGATATGTATTGCCAAGGAGTCTGGATTTGTTTAATATACCTTAAAAAAAACTTTGTTTGAAGCAATATGAATACATGAGGACTTTTGTGCTGCCTACAAAATGAATATTTCAGGTAAGTTAATAGAATATTTTTTAATTTTGGATGTCCTATGGCAGCATATATTGGAATTTAAAGGGGTTATCCAGCGCTACAAAAACATGGCCACTTTTGCACCACTCTTGTCTCCAGTTTGAAACTAAGTTCTATTAAAGTAAATGGAGCTTAATTGCAAACCATACCTGAGCTGGAGACAAGAGTGGTGCAAAAGTGGCCATGTTTTTGTAGTGCTGTATAATCCCCTTGAGTAACAATTGAATGGGGGGATTGTGTCGAAACAGCTTGCTTTAGCCATACTCCAAACTTGGACAAGGGTGGATGTCCATCATATGGTTCTTGACAAACATACAGTAGAACTAGAAGAAAAGGAGATAACTCTGCACATGTGCAGTTGAGGAGTAGGGGCCAGCTCTGTGCAGGTAGCTGCAGTTCATGTTGGAGTATGCCCTCTACTGGTAAACGAACATTCTCAGAAGACGTTAACACCACAGACCTCTGCAGAGAGGGATTACAGTGTTTGTTTGCTTCTGGCCTCTACTTGGCCCCTAATTGTACAAACCAATTTTTCACTTTCCTAAGCGACGGAGTCTTCTGATCACTTTATTAACAACCAGTGGGATTTCTCATCTCTGGGACTGGATTTACTATCTTGGAATGTCTAAGATTATTGACATTGGAAGCAGATAAAAAGAACAGTGCTTCTGAGTGAAGAGTGTGAGTGATATCAGCAGACAAACAGGCAGAGCAGGTGTCTCCCACATATTCACCAGCTAAGGGCTGCTGGCAAACATCATAAAGTCTTTGTATGGTCTTTCTTATTCTTTAATAAAGGCCGGACATCTGAAACAAGACAACGCAATTATCCCAAAAAGATAAGACCAATAAGAAAACTTACGTCCTAATGACTGATCGCATTTCAGTAGACCTAAGGGGCCTATTAGACAAAGCGTTTTATAACAATTAACAATAGCAATCGATTACCATATTACACAGAACGATAGTCGTTAGTTTCCATTGTTATTACAATCGTTTACTCCATCGGATCCCAGCAAATGAATGAATGATGTGGAATTATACTGAATCATTATTGAACGAATGTGGAATTACAGTGTACGATTAATGATTAATTAGGTTCAGCTCATAATATGTGATCAACGACACACAAACGATTTTTTGATTGTTGCCTGCAGTCACACAAAACGATATAGCGCACAATAATCGTAATAGGGCCCTTAGTCTGCCGGCATTCATTGCATGTTATTTGCACACAATGGTCAGCCAAAATGGCTTCTGAAGGCCTTAGTGGCTGTCAAAATAGATTTGTACAGCTGGCCACAGATCAAATAAAAAATTGTAACCACCTCCCATTCTGACACACAGGAAATGCCTCCTCGACCAATAAACTTCTGCAGCAGTGATCTGCCTCAATTAGTGATTGGCTGAGCGGGTATTACATGCATGAAGCTCTAAGTAGGAAGATGGCACTGTTGGAACAGCACGTTGTGTGTGTGGGGGGGGGGGGGGGGGGTAAGTGGCAGGTGAGTGTTTTGTTTTTTTAACCCCTCCTACACACTCCCCCTAAGCAATTTTAAATGTAAAAATATTTACCTGAACAACCCCTTTAAAATGACTGCTTTCAACAATATTGTTCTAAATTTAAGGAAAGTATATTAGGTAAGTTTGGAAATGAGAGAGTGGTCAATATTATTTAGAGTGAGCTTCAGTATTTTAGGAATAATTTTTATGGAAGGTCCAGGTTTAGTGTTTGGCTCAGGAATCTAGACTCCAATGGTGTCACATGATGTCATATCTACATTTACTTGATAGATTTCAAGGGTCACCCTGCTCCCCTTCTTACTGGGTGGCTCCATTTCCCCGATATGACACTGGTTCCAGTCCCCACTTCTCACAGAGTAACTAGATGACTCCCACAGCTCTTGCTGGGTTGACCTGAAGTCACATTTTCAATACAACTCTATGAGATATAAATGTGTTCAGCACTTCTATCTCCTGTGTCATCGGCTGTGCTAGTTTCACAAGGTCTCAATAGACAAGGAAGTAGTGTGGTTAATATCATACATTGCACAATGCATACCAAGTTACTATCTAAAAATCTTATAGCTGTAAGGTGTCTGAAACATTTCATATGCAGCTGATGTGTTATCTCATCATCTCATAATCATCTATGTAAAGATGTAAAGATAAACAGTGGTGCCTTGGATTACGAGCATAACTCGTTCCAGGACCGTGCTTGTAATCCAAATCCACTCTTAAACCAAAGCAAATTTTCCCATAAGAAATAATTGAAATGCAGACAATTGGTTCCACAACCCAAAAATAATGATTTTATATTCTGAATAACATGTAAAACAAATGAAACAAACATTTATAAACAGATGAATATGTGATATTATAGGTTACTGTACAATATAGCAATCAGCATGTGGAGTATAATGTACAGTAAATGCATAAACCTGATAACACAGCAGCAGTTTGTAGATAGAGGATGGAATTGCAGATCCCCATAATGCAGTAGCGTAGTACAACAGGCTAGAATAGAGAAACAGGGCTGCTGTCAGAGGTCTGTGTGGTCACATGACAGCAATGGGGAAGGGGTGTGTGTTCAGCATGGACCAATCAGGACTGACAGACTGCAGGGAGCATGAAGGAATGAGCAGGGCAGATGTGTGCACAGTATAGCAGTATTTTCTGTCCGGGGAGAGAGGGGTTACAGCTATGAAGAGATTACCTCCAAAGTCCTGTCCCCTGATGTAAGCCCCAGCCTGAAGTGGATCTGCTATGATTTGGGAGGTGAGGGAGACTTCCTGGGTCAGAGTACAGTGCTGTAGACCCAGCTATGCAGACCATGCCCCTCCATCACTCCCCCTCCCACCCAGTACAGTGAGCTCTTAAACCAAAGCAATGCTCTTAAACCAAGTCACAATTTTAAAATACTGTGAGCTCTTAAACCAAAATGCTTTTAACCCAAGTTAGTCTTAAACCAAGGTACCACTGTATACTTACATATGTGAAGACAGCTATAGTCTAATGCAGGGTCATTGTCTCAACTCATGATATTTACTGCATTATTTACTGTATTTATAGTACCTGATATAGTGATGTATTCATTCTTATAGTGAGAGAGAGATCTGCCTTGTATTTATTGCATGATATATCTTCACTTTTGCTTTTACAATGAAATGGTTACAACTTTATTCCGTCTCTGTCCAAAGAAAAGTTTAGAAAGTTATTTGATTATTTGTACTGATCACTTATGATATTTACATTGTAACATGAAGTGAGTGTCTCAGTTACACAGTTCATGATACAGTATCTGTTCTGACTCAATGATGCCATCTACTGCTCATTGCATGTCTATACAGCAAAATTCTATGTTCTATGACATTTTGAATTTTTTGTTAAAACAATGTGGTAAAATATTGAATATTATATGACCCATGGCAAGGAATGGCAAGGAATGGCAAGCCTCTAATGGTGTGAATCATGGGCTACTACTACATTCCACAATAGTTGTCTGCATTTTACCTGTGGTGCACATTCTCTTTTGATAGATTTGGTTTTGCTAATAATAAGATATTAGGACATTGCTATAAAAGACATAGCTAAATATTTGTTAAATTTGTTAAGCAACTACCTACCCATTGTCTATGTAACAAAGCCACCAGAAACATAGATTAAAGGACAACTCCCGCGGGACCCCCAAAAAAAACAAAACACAGACACACACAGACACCATACTCACCATCTCTCCGGTGACGATCGCCACTCGATTCGCCCGCCGTCCGCCTCTCCGTCGCCGCCTTCCGCCATCCAGCGATGTCTCCAACTTCCGGGTCCAGGGGATGGAAAAGGCTGCCAGTGCGCTTGCGCACCGGTAGCCTTTTCATTGGCTGGAGCGCATCACATGGCTTCCAGCAAGCTCAGCCAATCAGGGCTGAGCAAGCTGGAAGCCATGTGATGCGCTCCAGCCAATGAAAAGGCTGCTGGTGCGCATGTGCACCAGCAGCCTTTTCATTCCCATTCACTTTGCATGAAGACGCCGAGGAGGAAGAAGACCCGGACCGCCCCTCGGCTCTGACGTCGTCGTCACCAGATGCCGCCCCGGAGAAGAGGACCGTGACGATCGTAATAGGTAATGTATACATTCCTTAACTTCCGGGGTGGGGGGTCGGGGGTCCGAAAGTGGGGGAAGGGGGCCAGGCCGGGTATTTAACCACATTACAAAGTTATATAACTTTGTAATGTGTGTTAAATGAGCAAAAAAAAATTTTTGTGGGAGTTGTCCTTTAAGGTATGGCATGCATCCATGCAACAATAGGTAGCACATTGTTGAAGATTAAAAGGGCTTACACCAAGTAACTAATTCACTTTAATGAATGAAAATGGAATATCCTGCGAAGATCAAACTGGGAATTGCTATGGGGCCTCCACTTACTGACCCAGATTGTTCCTATGATCTGGCACTAATTTATTACCAAGATATACATATAAGTATCTGGGCATAGTAGAGCAGTTTAGTCATATATGGATCTTTTGCCAAGTAGTGTTGTTGCTATATGTCTACATCTCCTCACACGCTTTGCTCAGTTGTTGCTAGCCGTAGCTTAGAATGCTGAACTTTCTTCACATTTTAAGGATTCCTCCTGAAGGCTATTCAAGTCTTTATAATCCTCCACATTCCAAAAAGCCAATTTTTGGCTTAGCAGGTCAGAAAGCTCATAGTAGTATAGAGGAGGATAACTGGATTTATACATGACCCCTGCCAATAAGTGTATATGAGCTACATCACACAAATTCCTCACTCAACACGTCAGTGAATCTTCAAGAACCTCATTACTTCTTGCAGTTAGAGTCAGTTCTTGAGATATGAAGAGTGCGGTCAGTAATCAGACACCCAGGAGGAAGGCTCACATGGTTTTATACGAAAATGGAATTTAAATGAAAGGAAAGAAAATGAAATAAAGTAAAAGTAGACTGTGTTGCTTGTTTACAATTTAGTGAAAATAGATAGTCGAATAGCAACGGGTAGCATCATACTGACAGCACAGTGGAGATCACAAACCTAATGTAAAATCAATTTTCTAGCTTGTACTTTTCAAGTCAGCTTCATGCATTCTGCTCTGCAGGATTTTGGCTGCACCTTTTGACTATAAAGGAGTTTTTCTGTGTGGCGAAATGAAGCTGATTTATTATACAATGAAATGTTATACAGTTTTCCTATATGATCTCCAAATCAATTACTCAGTTTTCTATATTTATGTTTGCATTCACACAATGGGTATCTTTGTTATTTGCTTCCAGAAAAACAAATCTGTCCTGGTCATGTGATGGTCAAACAGGTTCTTGGCTCTCCAGGATAAATTGGGATAATTGTACAATAACACGTGATAACCTGTATGAGAATCATGTGACCAGGACTTTTCCTGGCTTCCACTTGATACTCAATGGGATCTCTAACATATTTGTAAATCACTTCATTTACCAAAAATCACTACTTACTCCAGAAAAAAAACAAGTATTGGCCACTAAGTGTCTCCCTTCTCTGCTTTCTGCTGACCACTGCCTGTGATCAGGGGAAATTTGTCACTAGTAACAGACAGAACAAATTACAGGACATAGAGGCAGGGTTTACCATGTGCTGTGTGCAGGAGAGAGCCTAAAAATGTATGGGCAAGCTGAGTCTGATTGTCTACTGAACCTAAGTCTGAACCCCCTTATCACTACTCTGATGGGTTCCTTTAAGAAAACCACGCAGGTTTTTAGGATTCTCTTAAAAGTACAGCTACACCTTAAAACTATGTTCCAACTACAGGAACACAGCAAGTAAAGGAGGCCATGTCGAAATATATAGATGGACGCTAATAATGGCCACTGCCCCCCCCCCCCCAATGCTACGTTCCCAAAGTGGGAACATAACCTTAAACATTCCATCAAATATACAGTATTTTAAGAAGTTAATGAGTAAACTCCGGACTACCGGCTCCTATTTATATGTGACTGTAATTAAGCATGCATCTGAATCCTGTTAAAGGGATGTTCCAGGTGTTAATTTTTTTAAATATATATATATATATTGCTGGGGGTCTGCTAAAAATAAAAAATAAGTGATACTTACTGACACCAGTCCTCAGCAGCTACTGTTGCACCTCCTTCTGGTCTTCCACTGTGTGTCTATTCTCCCTGCTTCTGAGACAATGCATCAGAGCAGGATCAATTGACACAGCCAATCACTAGCTGCGGTGATGTCCCGCCTTGGCCAGTGATTGGCTGAGTGAGCAGATCTTGCTCCTATGAGTTGTCTTGGAAGCAGCTATTAGTGGTAAGCAGCAGGGTACAGGAAGGTGCTGGAGCAGGATTTGCAAGGAATCAGGGTAGCATCATATATTTTAAAATACTGGAATAGCCCTTTAAAAGTATACCTATCATGAAGCCTGCTGCCAGATCAGCGGTGAAGTCCACTCTCCAGGCAGAAGTTTGGGTCTCCATGGCTACGAATACACCTGAGACCATAATGCCTACACTCCCCATTGGAAAACAATGACTGCCACTTAATTATGTACAGAAAATATAAATAATAATAATAATCATCAGAAAACAAAAACAGATTAGGAAAACAATACATCTCAGTATGGCTAATATCACATGCATTTCTGCAGTATGTCAGAGATATACATTGGTTTTGTGCAGGTAGATGATGTCAGACTGATCTCATTGATTTCTTTGATTATGTCACAAAAGTGCTGGATGAAGGTGGTGCTGTGGATATTGCCTATCTGGACTTCAGCAAAGCCTTTGATACAGTTTCCCATAAAGAGCTGATAGTAAAATTGGAAAAAAATGGACTTAATCCCTGGATAGTTCAATGGATTTGTGGTTGGCTGAAGGATAGATATCAGAGGGTTGTTGTTAATGGTGTATACTCCGAGCAGAGACTGGTTAAGTGGTGTGCCACAAGGGTCTGTTCTGGGTCCTATTCTTTTTAATATGTTTGTAAGTGACATAGGAGAAGGTTTGGTAGGTAAAGTGTGCAATAGGGTTGATATTCCTGGAGGTGTCAGTAATATGGAAAATGATTTAGCTTTACTAAATAAGTGCTAGATAACAATGGAAACTGCAGTTCAATGTTTCCAAATGTAAAATAATGCACTTGGGGAGGAGGAATCCTCTATTCGAGTATCACATTGATAGTTCTGCGTTGGCAAAGACTTCAGAGGAGAAGGATTTAGGGGTAGGGATTTAGGTGGTGGGAAGGCAAATCGTATGCTGGGGTGTATAGCTAGAGGTATAACTAGTAGGAAGGGGAGATTGTGATCCCACTATATATTGCTCTAGTGAGACCACATCTGGAATACTGTGTCCAGTTCTGGAGATCTCACCTAAAAAGGGATTTTGATCAAATAGAACGGGTTCAAAGACGGGCTACAAAAATGGTGGAGGGTGTCAGGTATAAAACATATTAGGAAAGACTTAAAGATTTGAATCTGTCTGGAAGAAAAAGGAGAAGGGGGGGGGGGACATGATCGAAGCCTTTAAGTATGTTATAGGTCTAAATAAGGTTCAGGAGGAAGTGTTTTTAGAAAAAAAAAAACTAACTCAAGAACAAGAGGACACAGGGAGAGGTTAGTTGGAAGAAAGATCAGAAGCAACGTGAGAAAATATTACTTTACTGAAAGAGTAGTAGATGCTTGAAACAAACTTCCAGCAGATGTGGTAGGTAAATCTACAATAACAGAATGTAAGCCTGCCTGGGATACACATATATCTATCCTAAGATAATAAAAAGGGAAATACTAAAAGGGCAGACTAGATGGACCCAGTGGTCTTTTTCTGCCAACAATCTTCTATGTTGTGTCCAAATAGTATCTTATATACTGTGGCGTACTCACAGCAGGCCCACTGAGTTTGATGACCTGACTGTAATATACTATTGATTATATTGGGTCCATTTCACAAGAGTATATTTTTATTTTGTGAGGCTCAAAAAACAGTATTCCATAAGTATACCTTTAGGAAATGGACCAAATGTAGTCATTTGTAGACTATGTTTGGTGCAATAAACTCATTGGGTCTTCGGTTAGTATATCATTAGCATACTTTTTTGACAGTATGGTGACATATACCTCTGACTTATTGCTGAAATATGGTGTGACCTAGCCTATATGGTATTAATTAGTAAAAAAACAAATATATGGACAATACATTCCCTTTCAGGAGAAATGCTCTTTTTTGCATTATACACACACAAATATATAATAAATAACCCAAATAGACATGGAATTATTCATTGTACAGGAATACAGGTGGCAGGGGAGAGTGAGGGGTAAAGGTTTTGAAATATAAGAAAATCTTCCCTGTGTGTTGTCACTCTCCTGCACTCATCTTAATGCCTCTCCTTAAGCTGTGTATGTAGTGCCGCCTGCCATCTGCTGCTAAGAAGTGACTATTGCATGGGAGAGATTTGTGTGTGTCACAGTATATGTGTGTGCTTGTGTGCATTTTTTAATGTAATTATGTATTTGCTATGTACATGGTTATTAAGCCCCTTTATAATATACTGTATATGCTCCTCATTCATTATAAGAGTTCACGGTGTGATAAGTGACTACTATACGTGGCTGCAATGATATGCATAGAACCAGCTTGATTTACATAGAAGACACAAATAGATTATAATGAACTGCCATTCTTCCCCAATGCTGGGCTCTCTATATGCATTGTCCCCTGAGATGTTTATAAGGTATGTGATAGCTATGCCATGTTCATCAGTACATTAATATTTCCATTTCATTTCATTCCCCAGTATTAGCAGTATGTGAAGCAATAACTTCAGTGTCACAGGGCTTTGCAATGTATTAAATAAATATACATTTTTTACTGACCATAATGATGTCAAATTCATTATTGAAATGTGTTTTCCATTACCAGTGAAAAGATTAAAATTCCAATTCATACTCATAATGGCTTTTCAGTGACTCATTGCTGTGTGACTAAGACAGATACTGTGAGTGCTGTGTTATAATGAAAAAGTGATTCAGCTTTATCTTCCACCAATGTATCAGATCAAGTTGATGTATTCATTGGATCTGGGCCTCCGAGAGGTCTTCTGTTTTTAATCATTATGTGTAGAGAACATGCCCCAACCATTAAAGAAAGTATTAGAAGAAAAATATATTAGAAACATTTTAGTCTGGAACCTGGAAGAATATCCTATTGTTAATAAAAAGCCATTTGGGACTCACGTTGTCAGAGAGTTAAGAAACTTTTTCTGTAGGTTCTACTATATGTCTATGTAACATATAAGAGCTATACGCCTCTTCACTTGAAGTGCAAAGGTTTATTTATAATATGTGTAACTTGAAGGGGTGTTCTGGAGATAGTTTTTCTTCTACTCAACTGTGCTCAGGACACAGTTTAAAAAACAAACAAACTATACTCTCAGTCCCCTGCTGACATTATCTGTGTGTTGGTTCTCCCACCATGCTGCATTTGTCTCTGTGTGTCAGAAGGACACAGCTGTGGCCAATGATTGGCTGAGTGAAAAGGTCCTTGTGTGACAGGAATTGATCCACACTGACTAATTTAAGTCACAAGGAACGCTTATCGTTCGAATTTTCGCAATAACGATGGCATTTGAGGGATAATCTTTGCGTGTAAACACAGAAAACGATTAAGCGACGAGCGAGAAATTGTTCATTTTGATCTTTCAACAAGTTCTCAAATCGTTGTTCGTCATTCACTAAAAATTCGCAGGTCGTTTTGTGTAAACAGTCTTTCAAAGATTCCACCTATGTAAAAGATGGGCTTAAGCGATCTTAAAAATGATCGCAATAACGATTTTTCTTACGAATTTTCTAATGATTTTTATTTTAACGCTGATCGTTATGAAAACCAAATTGTTGCTTCAAAATTGAGCGACTCATCGCGTCGTGTAAACACAGAACGATAATCTGATTATCTGCCAAAGATTTGAAACCAAAGCCAGGAAAGGATTTGAAAAGAGGAAAAATCTTAGGCTTTCCTTTCGACCTGATCTCTGTTTATAGTCTGTTTCTGGCTTTGGCTTCAAATCTTTGACAGATAATCTGTCAGATAATCTTTCTGTGTAAATGGATTTTAAGGGTACTTCACACATACCGTATCTGCAGTGGTTACTTGCCCATTTACTTCAGTGGGATGACATACTCGCAGTGGGATTGTCATCCTGCTGCAAGTATGTCAAAGTCAGCGCCCTTAACCCCCCCGGCCCGGGACCATACTGTACTGGGTCCCCACTCCGGCTTGCTTCAGGGGCTCCCAGCAGCTCCCGGCACTCAGCCAATCAGTGCGCTGCCCTGCCTCAGTGCACTGATTGGCTGAACGCAGAGCTGGAGCAGGCACCCAGTAAAGTTTCCTTAAAATGAATGTATGCCCTGAAACATAATTGTTTTTTTAAAATGTGTTTACTTCAAGAAGACCCCATGCACAGCATCTTGCAAAGTGTTCAGAATTATTACAGAGTTAATCTAATTCTCTCCACTTTTCTGGTATACTAAGCAGTAAGCAGACTGCTCGTTCCTATCAGCATATCTAGGAGTACAAATTAAGTCATTGTAATTGTTCTAATTTTAACTATTGCTGCAGATTTTATTGTGCACACTGTATTAAAAAAAGGCAAAACAAAAACACTGTTTTTAGCATGGAAATATAACAATGTACCTACAGCAATAAAGTTTCATTGCTTTAAATGGTTACAGTGAGCTGGGAGATAAGTGAGTAACTCCTAAACATGTAGACCAAAGATCAGGCTTTCCATCCAAGACATACGGATTAGGGTTCTTGTGTAATGTATATACAGGTACAGCTCAATAAATTATTAGAAAGAAATAGGATATTATTTCTGCAAATGTTGATGATAATGGCTTATGTTAATGGAAAAAAACAGTGAAGAGGCTGTATTCATCCATCCTATTCAGTGAGCAGAATACTATAAAAAACAAATTAAATTATTTTAAAATACAGAAATGTTAGCCTGCTAAAAAGTATGTACAGCGTGGCATGAGGCGATCAGCTGATGGCACTGCAGAGGTGTTATTGAAGCCCAGGTTGCTTTGATAGCCGCCTTCAGCTCGTCTGCATTGTTGGGTCTGGTGTCTCTCATCTACTACTTGACAATACCCCATAGATTCTCTTCGGTGTTTAGGGCCGGTAAGTTTTCTGGCCAATCAGGCATAGCGATCCTGTGGCTAATAAAACTATGGGGGCAAAATCCCCTGTGTACATTCTTGATGAAATGTGCAGGTTTCGCCGCTGAGTTTCTGTATACTTGTTGCAATACCCATGTCTGATTTGTGGCAGAAAAATTTGCTGAGTGTGGAACTACAATAAGAATTCACAGATTTTTCTTGATTGAATATATAATCTTTAAAAACGCATTATACCAAGAGATTGCTCTTTATCAAATTTCCTCATATTTCTATATGTAGATATCTTCTATAATCGCTAATAACACCATATCATATCAAAACTACATTATTAATCGTCACTTGGGAAAATGGAGGATGTGATAGAACAAACAAAAAGAACACGAACTGTATGAAAAGGATCCAAGTACTTTGTATAATAAATATAATATTATGTACAAGCATCTGCTTTGGATCTGGGAAGAAGTAACCATGCCAACTGTGCGTGTAATTTGATAAGCGTGCTTGAAAGTAATTGTAAAACTATGTAGCAACAGTATATCGTATTTGATTTCAGAGGCATAACAATGACTGTTTTAACTGGGTCAAAGCCAGCCAAGATCTTAGTATATATTCAGAATTCAAGAGTAGATTAACATGGAATGTGAACTTATTTTCAAGTTACCAAAGACAAAGACATGTAAAAGACTGTGCACAGTACATTCTGCAACTCTGAATTGCTAAGTGATTAGATTTTGTAATGAGTCTTTACTACAGTATCTCTACACATTGCAGCCCAGTGAGAAGTAGCTAGCCAGGAGGCAGAATATATATATATTTAGAAAAATCTGATAATGTCCGAAGTGATGAGAGTTGCTAAGATGGTATTACTCTTCTTAGTTGTCAGCACAGTGCCAATCCAGCATAAATAGTTGAGTCACTTTAGAATAACTATCTGCAGGGAAATATATATTGCCTAAAGTATGTTCACACATGACATATACGTTACAGGTTTCAATCAAGTAAATCTGCAGCTAAAATCCTCAGTGTGTAATTATTTAGTTTCTATAAAGTGTGCACCCAATGCTGAGGATCTGGTTCTAAGGATTTTATTGTGAAATGTATGCTGTGTCCAATGACTGAAAGAAGAATAAAGTGAAGATTAAAGCTCACTGATTTTACACTCTGGTTTTTACATACCCTAGTGGTTGTTTTAAAGGTCAAAAGGGGGGTTTTACAGATCAGCTCACATTTTATTATTGTTACATATATACATACAGACCATGCTAGTAGGTCATAATAAGTGTGTAGTGGGCCAAATATAGTAAATAAAGAACCATGTTTGGTTCCATTGTCATTTACAATGTAATTTTTTTTATGCAGCCACATGGAATCCTGACTGGAGTGTGTACACTCTGGCCAGAATTCCATAGAGTTCAATACGATCAGCTGCTGTCATTAAATAATGGCCGTTGTTGCAAACCTGAAAATATGAAAATATGAAAATATACATTGTGTGAACGTGGTCTCAGTTTGTATGTGAAACCATATGCACCGTTGATCACTTAAACCTAAATTTTCTTCCACTCTAACGTCAGACACCCTATCCCCATTAGTAAATACAAAAAGAATATTCTCTCCCCTAGTTGGTGACTTCACAAACTGTTTTACAGATGCCGTCTAAGGACCTCAATTACAGTAATGCTTTTGCATTATAGATTTTGCACAAGGGATATTCCAATCAACATCAGGTGTGCTGAAGTTTCCATTACTGCTATATCCACCTTGACTGCCATTCAGGAAATTCTATCCACCAACATATTATCATAATCAATAATTATCTTTATTTCTGAAGATGCTTCTACAATGATGCTGGTGAGCTCACAGCCAAATTAGCAATTGGATAAGAGCAGAAAAGTGGTATAGAAGCTTGCCTGTGACTGCATACACCATGGAGAAAAAAATAAAATAAAAATGCCCCCCCCTCCCCCCATATCTTCCTATTTTCAATCCCTGCACACCCACTGAGCTGTCCCAGCTGCCAGCACCCTGCTGTTGCCTTTTGCCAGGTCACACAGTCTACACAGGAAGAAATTCTTAGAAGTTACTAAAAGGTCAACTTTGGGCCAAGATGTTCATCATTCAAGGGCTGAGAATTAGTCCTTATAACACTGATGTACTGTACTTCAAATTAACCTTTCTTCTAACCTAATTTATTATGGTGGGAAACATGAACCTTACATATCACCTAAAACTGTTTATACTGTACAAATTCTGTACAGGGGGTTGACATTATATAGCTTTCTATGTATTCCGTGTTTATTTAACTATACGTGGACATTGTAAAAAGTCCTGAAAAATGATGCCTGAGATACCTCCTGCATTGTAGTCACCCTGGTCCAGCCCTTTCTCTGAACTATTTAATTAGTAAGTGGGAAAAGCACATTTCTCTTCTTGCATTCCTGTTCTAAATAGGAAAGTCATAATGTTGCCCGTCTGACTCACTTCCTCTTGTTCTGTTTGGCCGTGTGAGCAAGTCTAGCCTGAGCGTTGCTGTTTCCCTCCTATGTGAGGGCTGGAGTCTGGATTCCAGATGATGTATGAGCAGTCATGTTTGGAATGCAGCTGTTCTAGAGTCACTTGTCCTGAAGTGAATTCTTGCAGGATTCTTATAATATTTTCTGACATGTCTTAATGGCACCAGCTTTGGCCTAATTCATTGTGAAGGATAAATGAGTCGGATTTTCCTGTGCTTTCTGTTCTATCCTTCTGTAGAGCGTGTGAAAATTGAAATGCATCCTGTTGATCACTCAGGGTTCAGTGGAGAATGAGATTTATTTCTTGACCTTTTTTTTTGAATCTGTGGGGTAAAGTTTTTGGATAAACCGCTGACTGGATTTTACAGAACACATAGTCACTCATGGCGCCTGAACTTATTTGGGTATTGAAATAGGCCTGCATGTAGAATTTACTATTTTACCACCAGGGCCATATTTACAGCTCATGCTACTTAGGTACTCAGACTTAATACACCCTATTAGGGTAGGTTCAGACTGAGGAATTCTCGCAGAAAATGTCCGCGGAATTCCGTCAGCTGTCCGCCCGCACGGGCACGCACTTTTCCGCCGGCTCCATAGACACCATTCTATGGGCTAGCGTATTCCGCGATCCGCTGAAAGAAGTGACATGACACTTCTCTCAGCGTATAGCGGAATACGCCGGCCCATAGAATGGTGTCTATGGGGCCAGCAGAAAGGCGCCCAGATGTGCGGGCGGACAACTGACGGAATTCCGCTAACATTTTAGAGGTTAGGTGACAGGCTGTTTCACGCCTCTTTTCCGGCGCTTCTACAGACCACCCGTAGAAGGGTGGTCCGTAGAAGCGCCGGAAAAGAGTGCAGTTCATTTTCCTTCTCCACGTGCAAGTTATTTTAAAATTTATACTCAGGAACGAGCACCTCCGTGTTTTTGCTGCAAATTCCTTATATTGTTCATATCCTTTCTAGGATCAGTAGTGCCACCATAAGTTTCTTTGTTATAGACATATACAGTGAGTACACTTACTAATACTGTATACTGAGCAATTTTACTATAGAGTGGCCAACCCCTTTAAACATTAGACGCATTTGAAATTCACTTAATTGTGACAGATTCCTTTCAATGTTCTGTCTCATAGAGGCCTTTTTAAACTCACTGGCCAAAATAGCGTATAAGTAGTTGTTATACCTTAACCCCTTCCGGACCGGGCAAATTTCCGTTTTTGCGCTTTTGTTTTTTCCTCCACGTGTTTAAAAGGCCAAAGCACTTGCATTTTTTCACCTACAGACCCACATGAGCCCTTATTTTTTGAGCTTTGTACTTTGCAATGGCAGGCTTAATTTTTGCATAAAGTACGCTGAAAAAACAGAAATAAATTAAATGTGTGAGGAAATAACCCACTTTTAAAAAAAAATTGGGAATGTTTTGTGTTAATGCCGATTGCCCTAGGGTAAAACTGACTTGTTATGCATGTTCCTCAAATTGTTATGATTACAATGTTATGTAACTTGTGTAACTTTTTTTTTATTTGTTTGCTTTTAAAAAATTAAAACCTTTTTTAAAAAAGAAATGTCCCTTAAAATCGCTCCATTACCATGCTTATAGAGCTTTCAGCCTTTGGTCTATGGGGCTGTGTGAGGTGTCATTTTTTGCGCCATGATGTGTACTTTCAATCGATACTTTGATTGTGCATCTGCGACTTTTTGACTGCTTTTTATTACAATTTTTTACACTTTGGAATTTTTGGGCGCTTACGCCATTTACCGTGAGAGATCAGGAATGAAATAAATCAATAGTTTGGGTGATTACGTACAAGGCAATACCAAATATGTTTGTCTATTTTTATTTATAAAATGGGGAAAGGGGGGTGATTTCAACTTTTATTAGGGGAGGGTATTTTTTTTTTATAAATAATTTTTTTTTTTTTACACACATACTAGAAGTCCCCCTGGGTGACTTCTAGTATAACTATACTGATCTCTCATTGAGATTTATGCAGTATAGATATACAGCATAGATCAATGAGATAGGCATTCTATTGCTTTCAGCTGCTGCAGCCGAAAACAATAGAATGCCGAGCCAGGATAAGCGCCATTACGGTGCAGACCCCGGCCGGTAACAGATGCGGGGATCGCTCTTCGCGACCATGTTGTGGGGAGGCGATCCCCCCACTAGACCACCAGGAAAGGGAAAAGTAGCATTTTAAATGCAGCTGTTAACTTTGACAGCTGCATTTAAAAGGCTAATTAGCGTGGACGGGCATCATCTGTCCCCACTAATTGCCACGGTCCTGGGCTGCAGATAGCACCTGGGACCTGCGCGACCTCTTTCTGAATGCCCCCACCCGCATGAGGACGTACAGTTACACCCTCATGGGGGAAGGGGTTGAATACATACAGCAGTCAGAACTTTGAGGGTCACTACTGCAGTGGCATTTGCAGACTCCTTAAAGTGTATCTATCACCTGTTGCAATTTACATTAATTTTTTTTAATTATCATAGGGTGGGTTCACACTACGGAATTCTCGTGGATAATGTCCGCGGAATTCCGCTGTCTGTTCGCTAAATGTCACTTCTTTCGGCGGATAGCGGAATACGCGGCCCATAGAATGGTGTCTATGGAGCCGGCAGAAAGGCGCGTGGCCGTGCGGGCGGACAGCCGACAAAATTCTGCTGAGTTTATCCGCGAGAATTCCGTAGTGTGAACCCACCCATACTGTAAAACAAAGCTGAACTTACCAGAGATCCAGGTCCAGTCTCCACAAGGCAGCTTTTTAGTCTTGTACTGGTTGAAAAAAAAAAAAAAGAGACTAAACACATCAAGTCTGAGCTGTACATAGTGTTACAGCTCAATGTGTCTGTAATGAGCTGACTAGCATAAAGAAGCGGATCCCCCGGATCACAGAGATCACTCGCTGAGGAGCAGTGTCTAAGGCGTTTCTACCAGTGCTTGCCGCCAGGCCAGTTGGCTGCGGGAGACTCCCACATCGCTACCCTTAGAGAAGGATCTCAGTGACCTGCAGGAATGCTGGAGTACAGTAATGAATGCTCTTCCTCTGGTAGAAATGCGGGATACACGTTAGGAGGAAGTTCAGCCAGAACTGAGTTGGAACTGGAAAGGAATCGAGATCCAGATAACTGAAGATTGCTTGAAAGTGACTGGAAGCCAGGGAGCACAGACTTGGTTGCTTAGAATTAACATGTAGGTGGAGACTATATATACCCACAGGAGAACTTGCCAGAAGTCTCCAGAGACTGTGGGCTGGGCTACAAATACCGGAGAACAGGCACATGCCTGCCACTATGGGGAGCCCAAACCAGCAAGAGACCAGCTCAAAGCAAGAAGGCTGTTGCAGGAGAAACATGCTAAGGGAAAAGGGAGATGATCACAAGGCAGTGTGAACCTGAGCAGGTAGGGGGTAACAGACACGGCCGCATGTCATTAGTGTCCATCAATCAAACAACTATTTTCTCTGTGAGTGCAGATGACCTGGGAAACATGGGACTTCCTAAATCTACAAAAAGTCTACAAACAGGAAGTGTTGTGTTTACCATAATAACTAAAATAATAATAATGATAATAATAATGAATGTAAAGTGCAAGCTTGTTACAGTTGATTTAGATTTTGAAAGTTATAATAACAGTGACACTTTAATGTAATAAGGCATCTGTCCTTATGATGGATGCTATTTCACTTTGCATGAACTCGTTCAGAATAGTGATTAATACAGCAACACGTTATAACAATGGAGAAGGACAAAACTGCAATCCTCATGTTTACATATACCAGATTAGAGAATACAGATTATGGACACTTAGAGGTCACAATGACCTCAAAGAATGACATGAACTAGTTAATATTTCCTTCATCTTGTCTCTCATAGTATAGAATGTAACACTGGGTGATCTAACTGATGAAATAAAATATGATGTGAGAAATCAGTGCTGCATAATTGCTGAGTAACTACAGGGTAGTCTTGGCAACCAAATGGAATAAGAGTTTAACCCTTTCCTAGTGCTATAACCTTAAAGGTCCAGGAACGAAGTTGAAGACATAGATGTAAAAAAAAAAAAAATCAGTCTGTATTCTAAAAAAAGGCAAGAGTATTGTCATGAACAAAACAATGGCCATTTTATACTATACTGCTGTTATTTGTATTTTGTAATAAGTGTAAGTTATTTGTAGGGCTCTATAATATTTTAGAGACAAACATCTTTACATTCTATTTATTTTCTTCATTTTTCAGTCATTTATTGTTACTTTGTCATGCTGCCCTCTAACTAATAAAATTTTTGGGATCTTTTCACACTGGGTTATCCAGCACTACAAAAACATTGCTACTTACTTCCAGAGACAGCACCACTCTTGTCTCCAGTTCAGTTGTAGTTTGCAATTAAGCTCCATTCACTTCGATAGAACTGAGTAACAAAACCAACACCCAAACTGGAGACAAGAGTGGTGCTGTCTCTGGAAGAAAGTGGCCATGTTTTTGTAGTGCTGGATAACTCTTTAAACATTTACGAGGACTGTCTGACATATACCCCCATGGTATACCTCTGATAAATGCTATGCAAATGTGCCCATCATACATACATACATACTGTACATGAAAAGAGCATTGTTACTTTATTTCAGGAGTATGGAACCTTGGCTGTCCAGTTGTAGCAAAACTACACCTTCCCTCATGCTAAATCTAAAGCTTTGGCTGTCCGGGCATGATGGGAGTTATAGTTCTGCAACAGCTGGAGAGCCAGGGTTCCCTACTCCTACTTTATTTAAAGAACTAAAATATTCTCCTGTACTCTAGAGTCATACAATACAAAGTACATTGAAATCATATTGTAAAGTATTTATGCCCACAGAAGATTGTGGCTAGGTTAATAATCCTTAGTCATGTTTCAAGACTCATCAAGGCAAATTGCCTTTTAGGAATGCTAGGTGGCACCAGAAAGTAAGTTCTCTTTCTTCTGGAGCATATCTACTTCGCCTGTGTTTTACTCCCAGTGGAGCATTGCATCACCTATAAAACTAGACTGTTTTGCACTTCCCTATAGGAGAAATAGTATGAATGTCCTTTGTTCCCATAGCAAACAATTAGACCTCAGCTGAGCTGTGATTGGTTGTTATGGGTAACAAAGAACATTCCTAACTGTAAGGGTGCCTTCACGCGTACCGGATCCGCAGCGGATTTTACGCTGCACATTTGCAGCGAAATCCACAGCGAAATCCACTGCAGATCCCTTGCCTGTAGTTAACCCCCCACCGGCTGGAAAATACTGTACCTTCTCCACGCTCCGGCTTGCTTTGGGGGCTCCTGTCGTCCGGTCTCTGGTCTTGGCATCTTTGGGCACTGATTGGCTGAGCAGAATGTCCAGCCTGAAACCCCGAAGCAAGCCAGAGCGTGGAGCAGTTACAGTATGCTCCGGCCAACAGGGGGTTACCGGGGCGGCATTTAAATACTCTTCCCACACAAACTACAGGCAAGGGATCCGCAGTGGATTTCACTGCGAATATGCAGTGTAAAATCCACTGCGGATCCAGTATGTGTGAAGGCACCCTAAAACAGAACCTTACATTTGCCCCTGAGTAAGCAGTGGTTGTTAAGGTCACGGTTTGCTGATGGCTAAACTGGGGTGCAGAATCTGAAGGATCCCCTAACCCTCACCCCTAGCCTCTATAAGGAGACTTGAACTTTGAACTTGAAAAGAATTGCCAGGTTGTGGGGCTTAAAATGGTCAAGGTTTATTACTGGGAGATCGGCCAGGAAAGTGTCTGCCCAGAGGATGAGACAGAAGGTTAGTCAGGAACAGAGCCAAAAATCAGAGCTAGTAGTACAACAGGCACTAAATGAGCAATCCAAAGAATGAGGTAATATCCAGGAACAAGGCTCAGTTTAGGATTAGGGTCAATCAGGGTGCAGTCCCTAGAATAGTCATGGATTGGCAGCAACAGAACTGGACCAGGAATAAGACCAAGGTTCATAAGCAGTAGAGCGGTCAGGAAAGCAACAGGTCAAAGGATAACACAACAGAAGGGTCAGAATATCAACTACAACAACAAGTTACATAACTATATAGTTAAAGCGACTCTGTACCCACAATCTGACCTCCCCAAACCGCTTGTACCTTCCTGTGGTCCATTCAGCAGGTGATGCAGTTATTGTCCCAAAAAACAACTTTTAAACTTGCAGCCCTGTGTCGAATTGGCGTGGCCTAGAGTACCCATGCCCTAGGATTGTGACACCCCTCTGTCCCTCCTCCACGCCCTCTTCATCATAAGAAATGCCCCTAGAACAATTTCTACTGCACACGAGCTGGATCGTTAAGGCACCTGTGCACTATTCAGACTGGTGATGAATAGGAAAAATCCTGCCTGGGGCGTTCCTAGTGATGAGGAGGGACGGAGGGGTCTGGCAGTCCTAGGGCACACACACTCTAGGCCACACCAATTTGACACAGGACTGCAAGTTTAAAAATAGTTTTTTAGGACAATAACTGCATCACCTGCTAAACAGATCCCAGGACAGATCTTGGATTAAAAGCAGCTATCTGAAGGTACAAGCGGTTTCGGAAGGAACAGATTGTGGGTACAGAGTCGCTTTAATACAGTTATAAAAAGAAGAGGCAGAGGCGGGATCTGAGCGGACTTGAAACAGATCCCGCCTCCTTCACTGAGTGGCTGAGCGGACCTGAGACGTCACGTCAGACACCTGGAAGCGGCTGGGAACTGGGCACCGGAGTGCCGCAATGTGGGACCCGCCGCTGGAACCGGGGAGGTTAGTGGACGTCTTTTCCCTCAGCCACCTCCACTCCGGCAAAAAAAGCGCCCCCCTGCTGGAGTACCCCTTTAAGGCCATTTTGGGCTCTGTTCTTAAGAGGTTAATTCTTTAAATCTTTTTTAACAATTAAGATCCTCCATGCGCCTTCTAAGTATTATTGCTCATCTTTTTTTTTTCTCTAGCTTCAGGACATCACTTATGTGAACTGGTGCCAAGAACTAAACAGCACATTTCAGATGAGGTCGTACCACTGTCCAGGGGCGTTGCTAGGGTCAGAAAACATCCGGGGCACAGGCCCTTTAGTGCCGTCGTAAGCGGTTAGGAGTCCGGTCCAGTGAAGAAGCTAGTAACCCCAATGATCACTCTATTAGCCCAGCTCTATTGCTGCCCCTCATAATAACTGCGGCTAAGCAGACACAGTCAGCCACCCGCCCGGGGCTCCTGTCAGGGTCACGGTCATCGGTAGTGGTGCACACCACTACCCAGGCAGCTCCTTCACAGCTCCCCCTGTACACATAGCCTCTGGGAGGTCTGCCCTAGCTCCTATCCTCTAGGCCAGTGTTTTCCAACCTTTTCTACCTCGGGGAACTCCTACCAGATAACATTCTACAAAATGCAAAAACCTCATTCAGTGACTCACAGGTGATGTCTTCTTTGATCTGAGTTGTTCTCTTTCCCTTTCCTCCATCCGGCCCAGGCCACCCTGATGATTTCTTCCAGCTGCAATTCATCTCTTCAGAACCTGCCAAACAAAAATATTTGGCTTCGCACTTAAACAACAACTTCCTTCCCTTTTCCCATTTATAGGCTCCCATACAGTAGTAATTCCACTGTTTGGTTCAGTGAGTAGGTAGGTATGTGTGTTGCCCCCTGAATGTATGTAGGATCCTCTGCTGTGTCCTCATATAGTAATAATGATCAGTGTTGTAATAATGCGGCTGCGCCATAGTAAAAGTTCTCCTCCAGCCTGCAATTAACTTGACTGCCATCTCCCCCACACACACGCTACCTGACCCACACACACACACACACACACACACACACACACTACCTGACCCCATTATCACATTATCCTCCTCCATGAGCCCCCTCCACACACATTATCCTCCATGAGCCCCCTCCACACACATTATCCTCCTCCATCAGCCCCCTCCACACACATTATCCTCCTCCATCAGCCCCCTCCACACACATTATCCTCCTCCATCAGCCCCCCTCCACACACATTATCCTCCTCCATCAGCCCCCCTCCACACACATTATCCTCCATCAGCCCCCCTCCACACACATTATCCTCCATCAGCCCCCCTCCACACACATTATCCTCCTCCATCAGCCCCCTCCACACACATTATCCTCCATCAGCCCCCCTCCACACACATTATCCTCCTCCATCAGCCCCCTCCACACACATTATCCTCCTCCATCAGCCCCCTCCACACACATTATCCTCCTCCATCAGCCCCCTCCACACACATTATCCTCCTCCATCAGCCCCCTCCACACACATTATCCTCCATCAGCCCCCTCCACACACATTATCCTCCATCAGCCCCCTCCACACACATAATCCTCCTCCATCAGCCCCCTCCACACACATTACCCTCCTCCATGAGCCCCCTCCACACACATTATCCTCCTCCATCAGCCCCCTCCACACACATTACCCTCCTCCATGAGCCCCCTCCACACACATTATCCTCCTCCATCAGCCCCCTCCACACACATTATCCTCCTCCATCAGCCCCCTCCACACACATTATCCTCCTCCATCAGCCCCCTCCACACACATTATCCTCCTCCATCAGCCCCCTCCACACACATTATCCTCCATCAGCCCCCTCCACACACATTATCCTCCATCAGCCCCCTCCACACACATAATCCTCCTCCATCAGCCCCCTCCACACACATTACCCTCCTCCATGAGCCCCCTCCACACACATTATCCTCCTCCATCAGCCCCCTCCACACACATTACCCTCCTCCATGAGCCCCCTCCACACACATAATCCTCCTCCATCAGCCCCCTCCACACACATTACCCTCCTCCATGAGCCCCCTCCACACACATTATCCTCCTCCATCAGCCCCCTCCACACACATTACCCTCCTCCATGAGCCCCCTCCACACACATTATCCTCCTCCATCAGCCCCCTCCACACACATTATCCTCCTCCATCAGCCCCCTCCACACACATTATCCTCCATCAGCCCCCCTCCACACACATTATCCTCCTCCATCAGCCCCCTCCACACACATTATCCTCCTCCATCAGCCCCCTCCACACACATTATCCTCCTCCATCAGCCCCCTCCACACACATTATCCTCCTCCATCAGCCCCCTCCACACACATTATCCTCCTCCATCAGCCCCCCTCCACACACATTATCCTCCTCCATCAGCCCCCTCCACACACATTATCCTCCTCCATCAGCCCCCTCCACCAGCCCCCTCCACACACATTATCCTCCATCAGCCCCCTCCACACACATTATCCTCCATCAGCCCCCTCCACACACATAATCCTCCTCCATCAGCCCCCTCCACACACATAATCCTCCTCCATCAGCCCCCTCCACACACATTATCCTCCATCAGCCCCCTCCACACACATTATCCTCCTCCATCAGCCCCCTCCACACACATTACCCTCCTCCATGAGCCCCCTCCACACACATTATCCTCCTCCATCAGCCCCCTCCACACACATTATCCTCCTCCATCAGCCCCCTCCACACACATTATCCTCCTCCATCAGCCCCATCCACACACATTATCCTCCATCAGCCCCCCTCCACACACATTATCCTCCATCAGCCCCCCTCCACACACATTATCCTCCATCAGCCCCCCTCCACACACATAATCCATCCTGCTGAGCCCCCTCCTCCACACACACTAACCCCCTCTTTCCCCAAGGATACATACTTGGTGCTGGCCCGCTGGCGACTAAAGTTAAAGTGAGGTGATGGTCTGTGAGGAGCTGCAGCTTGGCGCCTCACACAGGCTGTGGCGCACTTAAACCAGGAGGCGGGACAGGAGCGTTCGGCCATCCGCTGCGGCGATTCAACCAATGAAAGGAGCCGGCCGGGTGACGTCACTGGAGCGGTTTCTAACCAGGAGGCAGGAGAGAGGCACGTGCGGCCGTCCGCTGCGGCGGTCTGTCCAATCAGCAGGTGGGTGGGCGGTAGTCAGAAGCCCTGTGCATATTGCGGGCACGCCGGGCAAGGCTAGCGATTGCCTATTAAGGCCGCGGCTGCTGTATTTTCGGACCACAAAAACTTTCGGGGCTAGGCTGAATTCATTCGGGGCTTGGGCCCCGAATGAATATGCCTAGCGACGCCACTGCCACTGTCCCTATCTCATACCTCTTTTATTAGATGACAATATCTTGCTGGCCTTGGAAGCAGCTGATTGACATTGCATGTTGTTATGCATGAAATGTAAGATGCGCAAGTACACCCAGACACCTCCCCACAAGTGACTCTCTTAGTTTTCTCCCCTTAGGACATATGATGTGTGCAGATTTTTAGTACCCAGATAACTTAATGTTTATTCACATTGAAGTTCCAATGAACAATCCAAAGGAATGAAGCAGAGGAAATATATAGGAACACGACTAAGGTCAGGATCAGGGTCAGTCAGGAGTCAAGTCGGAAACAACAACACAGGGAATGACAGCCAGGAAAGAAATCAGCCACAATGAGGAATCAGCAGCATGAGTCAACTCTAACTAGACTGCCAGGCCTTGTGCTTTAGCCTGAGCAGCTATAGTAGAAGAGTTGGTACTGGAACCGGGCAAGGTAAGTAAGGGTCCTTTTTATATGGGCCTACTAGATCTACCAGATAGGCTTATAGTTAAGAAGCCATTTTGTAGCTCCATCATTGTGCAGGTATTAACTTTAATTACCATTGTTGGCTGCACATCTCCTATTTATATAGGGCAAGATACGGCCAACTAATGATGATTAATAGAGATGAGCGAACCGGGTTCGGGTTCAAGTCTATCCGAACCCGAACGATCTGCATTTGATTAGCTGGGGCTGCTGACCTTGGATAAAGCTCTAAGGTTGTCTGGAAAACATGGATACCGCCAATGACTATATCCATGATTTCCACATAGCCTTAGGGCTTTATCCAACTTTAGCAGCCACCGCTAATCAAATGCCGAAAGTTCAGGTTCGGATTGACTCGAGCATGCTCCAGGTTTGCTCATCATTAATGATTAGCATTAATTCTATGGTCAATCGAAGTGTTTTCTCAATTGCCATTGGACGCCCCTTTAACTGTTTGGAGACTCCCAGAATCTCTTGCAGCTAGAAGTGAGGGAATCTCGAGCATGCTGGAGTTAATCCAAACCCGAACATTCAGCATTTGATTAGCGGGGGCTGCTGAAGTTGGATGAAGCTCTAAGGTTGTCTGGAAAACATGGACTATATCCATGTTTTCCACAGAGGCTTAGGGCTTTAACCAACTTCAGCAGCCCCCGCTAAGCAAATGCTAAACGCTTGGGTTCAGATGAACTTGAGCATGTTCCAGGTTCACTCATCTCTACTTGCAGCAGTTGCCAATTTTACTATGTGAATTCTTTGCCCACGTCTGTGGCCAAAAAGCTTGAGGGTAAAAGGCACGCTTGTGCGTAGTGCCACAATTTTGCCCAAATCTGCAAAGTTCCGTAATGTGCAAACCATTCCCTTAGCTGCTTGAGCTGCACAAAACCCATAGACTGGCACAGAAACACTTATGGTATGTTCACTAGAGATGAGCAAACCTCGAGCATGCTCAAGTTAATCCGAACCGGAGCGTTCGACATTTGATTAGCGGGGGCTGCTGAAGTTGGATAAAGCTCTAAAGTTGTCTGGAAAACATGGATCCAGACAATGACTATATCCATGTTTTCTACATAGCCTTAGGGTTTTATCCAACTTCAGCAGCCACCGCTAATCAAATGCCGAACGCTCGGGTTCCGGTGAACTCGAGCATGCTCAAGGTTCGCTCATCTCTAATGTTCACACATAAGAAGATCCGAAGAAGCACCAAAAGAAGTGTGGTTTTCAGCTTTTATTGACTTTAATGTGTAATGTTAAAAAAAAAAAAAGAACTGAAAGGCAGAGCACATAACAACCACCAAAAAAGCACTGTTTCCTGCAAATCTGCAAATTTCCATCTGTATTGCTTCCATATTGCATCCGTATTGTTTGCTGATCTGCAAAAATTTAAAAAAAAGTGTGCTTAAAGCGACTCTGTACCCACAATCTGACCCCCCCCCAAACTGCTTGTACCTTCGGATAGCTGCTTTTAATCCAAGATCAGTCCTGGGTCCGTTCGGCAGGTGATGCAGTTATTGTCCTAAAAAACAACTTTTAAACTTTCAGCCTCGTGCCCAATGGGGCTGCCAGTTTAAAAGTTGTTTTTTAGGACAATAACTGCATCACCTGCCGAACGGACCCCAGGACTGATCTTGGATTAAAAGCAGCTATCTAAAGGTACAAGCGGTTTGGGGGGAGGGGTCAGATTGTGGGTACAGAGTCGCTTTAAGCACACTTTTTTTTTACATTTTTGCAGATCAGCAAATACAGTAATTTACAGTAACTAATACAGTAATCAGCACGCTGCCTTTTAACTCACTGCCGTTCCATAACGCTCCTCCCTGGTTACTTGGAAAAGCTGGATCCAGCCCTTGGAAACTAGGAGCAGTTTCCCAGGACTGGATCCAGCTTTTCTTAGCACTCGGGGAGGAGTGGCAGTGAGTTAAAAGGCAGCAGGCTGATGAGTGGATTGCAGAGAAAACAAGGCAATTTGCTTCGTTATCACTGTAAATTTGCTCATCTCTAGAGAGAAGGTACACTGCTTCAATGTGACCTGGACATCCGTTCATCAATGACCTTTGGTCACAAAGGGGTTAAAACTTCAGAGGTTTACCTGCACTTGAATTAAAAAAAAAATATTTCAATTATTGGGTTTGCTTCTTATGCTGAATGTCGCTCTCATCATGGGTAAGTCAGGATCATAGGATTCCTAGTTTGTTACTCAGTGCTTTCTTTGATGTTCTCTGTATGCTGAGTAATGCATGTTTTGTGACGTGCCAAGAAGAGCGGCCAGACGAGGAGTTACAAATGCTCTGAGCAAACGTTTAGCATTTTTGTGCTTTTCACAGCCCACTTTACCGTTGCACTGTTTCTAGAGATGTTATTGTAATGACTAATATCAGTTTCTACACTAGTACTATCCATTATAATACTATCCCTATACACACTACTACCATACTGCTGTCAGTATTTTAAAATATAATTATTAATGACTAGGAGAGATTAAAGGGGTTGTCCAGCGAAAATCTTTTTCTTTCAAATCAACTCGTTTTAGAAAGTTATATAGATTTGTAATTAACTTCTATTTAAAAATCTCAAGTCTTCCAGTACTTATCAGCTGCTGTATATCCTGCAGGAAGTTGTGTATTCCTTCCAGTCTGACACATTGCTCTCTGCTGACATCTCTGTCTGAGACAGGAACTGTCCAGAGCAGGAAAGGTTTTCTATGGGGATTTATTACTGCTCTGGACAGTTCCTGTCTCGGCCAGAGAGGTCACTGTGTCAGACTGAAAAAAAACCACATTTCCTGCAGGACATACAGCAGCTGATAAGTATGGGACGACTTGAGCAGTGGCGGATTAAATGTACCCTGGGCCCCGGGCTGTCCACCCAACCTGGGCCCCCCCCCCAGTCAATTCGCCCACATTATAATCTGCTACTGCGCCCACCACCCCCCCACACACTGTCCCCAATAAACACTGCCTGCCTCCCCTCCCTGCTGGCCCCAATAAACATAATGTTTGGTCCCTTGCTGCTACCCCCAGTAAGCATTGCCCACCCCACCTCCACTGCCCCCAATAAACATATTGCCACCTCACCTGGTCCCCTGATGTTGCCCCCCCCCCAAGGTCACAGCAGCACAGAGGATGTCAGGAGAGGAGGGTGCTGATCTTATAGGAGAGGTCACAGCAGCACAGAGGATGTCAGGAGAGGAGGGTGCTGATCTTATAGGAGAGGTCCGAGCAGCACAGAGGATGTCAGAAGAGGAGGGTGCTGATCTATAGGGGAGGTCACAGCAGCACAGAGGATGTCAGGAGAGGAGGGTGCTGATCTATAGGAGAGGCCCGAGCAGCACAGAGGATGTCAGGAGAGGAGGGTGCTGGTCTTATAGGGGAGGTCGCAGCGCCCAGCAGCACAGAGGATGTCAGGAGAGGAGGGTGCTGATCTATAGGGGAGGTCCCAGCAGCACAGAGGATGTCAGGAGAGGAGGGTGCTAATCCTATAGGAGATAGTCCCCCTTTATAGATGGTCTCCCTCTTTCCCCTCTATAGATTGTCCCCCTCTTTCCCCCTTTATAGATGTTCCCCCTCTTCCCCCCTTTATAGATGGTCCCCCTCTTTCCCCCCTTATAGATGGTCCCCCTCTTTCACCCCTTATAGATGGTCCCCCTCTTTCCCCCTTTATAGATGGTCCCCCTCTTTCCCCCTTTATAGATGGTCCCCCTCTTTCCCCCTTTATAGATGGTCCCCCTCTTTCCCCCCTTATAGATGGTCCCCCTCTCTCCCCCCTCTCTTTATAGATGGTCCCCCTCTTTCCCCCTTTATAGATGGTCCCCCCCTCTTCTCCCCTTTATAGATGGCCCCCCTCTTTCCCCCCTTTATAGATGGTCCCCCTCACCCCCTCCCTTATAGATGGTCCCCCTCTTTCCCCCCTTATAGATGGTCCCCCTCTCCCCCCTCCCTTATTGATGGTCCCCCTCTGCCCCCCCTTATAGATGGTCCCTCTCTCCCCCCTCCCTTTATAGATGGTCCCCCTCTTTCCCCCTTTATAGATGGTCCCCCTCTTTCCCCCTTTATAGATGGTCCCCCTCTTTCCCCCTTTACAGATGGTCCCCCTCTTCTCCCCTTTATAGATGGTCCCCCTCTTTCCCCCCTTTATAGATGGTCCCCCCCTCTTCTCCCCTTTATAGATGGTCCCGCTCTTTCCCCCCTTTATAGATGGTCCCCCCCTTCTCCCCTTTATAGATGGTCCCCCTCTTTCCCCCTTTATAGATGGTCCCCCCCTCTTCTCCCCTTTATAGATGCCCCCCCAGTCAGTAAATAACACAAAAATAACAAAATACAACTCACCTACCCTGCGTTCCCCCGTCGATCCTCTCTCCTTCTGCAGTCTCCGGCTGATGTGTGGCTGCCAGGGGTGTCCGGTCCTCTCCCCGGCAGCGCGCGCATCACACAGCTCCTAGTGCCGCCTGGGCCCTGACTTCCGGTACGTGCGCTCCCAGTACCGGAAGTCAGGGCCCCAGGCGGCACTAGGAGGTGTGTGATGCGTGCGAGGGGAAGGGGGCCTCCCGGGCGGCATTATAATGTGGGCGGCGTGGCATGGGCCCCCCCGGAGCCTCGGGCCCCGGGCGGCTGCCCAAACCGCCTACATTATAATCCGCCACTGGACTTGAGATTTATGGGAAGACTTGAGATTCTAGTCATCTCATGCCATTGCTGGAGTTTTTTTCTGTTTGTTTTGGCCTGAAAAACGCAAGACAAAAAGTGTATGTGAGGGCACCCTAAAGAAGTTTCTTTTTATTGACTTACATTTATTGACATTTATCAAGAGTTTTAGGCACTTATTAGACATTTACTTAAAGCGAATCTGTAACCCCCTGACCACTACCAAGCTGATGGCACCACTAGATAGATATCAATGAAAGCATTCAGAACATACATTTGTTTCATGTTTTAATTTTCATAAAACATACCCTTATTTGAGTTGTGAATGGTGTAAAAAAGGTAGAGCTTATTACCACCTGAGCCCTAGAATGGCTTAACCTCACTGTGCTGTATGCAGAGTGTATGTGGCTGATTATACAAGGGGCCGGCATACAGCATGGAAAGGCATAGCAGCACTAGGGCCCAGAGAATAATAGGCTCCGCCTCTTTGACAAAATTTACAGCCAAAATAAATGTGTTATTTTAATAAAAAAAGAATCATAGACTCAGGCAACAAAGATATGTTCTGAATGCTTTCATTTATATCTATCCAGTAGGCAGTCAAGGTAGTTACAAATTTACTTTCAAAAGAAGTATCTGTGATTAAAAATAAAAATGGTGGAGTGAGATCCACTCCCCTGATACATTGATAAGTGGTCAAAGCAGGAAGTCAACAGTCCGATACAACCATTGACTTTAATGGAACTGAGTCTAATTGTGATTCTGTTTGGCCAATTTTGGGCACTTATACCCTTTATGTGCAGGACTCAGGAACGTGGTCTACACTCACCAGCCACTTTATTAGGTACACCTGTCCAACTGCACGTTACCACTTAATTTCTAATCAGCCAATCACATGGCAGCAACTCAGTGCATTTAGGCATGTAGACATGGTCAAGACAATCTCCTGCAGTTCAAACCGAGCATCAGTATGGGGAAGAAAGGTGATTTGAGTGCCTTTGAACGTGGCATGGTTGTTGGTGCCAGAAGGGCTGGTCTGAGTATTTCAGAAACTGCTGATCTACTGGGATTTTCACGCACAACCATCTCTAGGCTTTACAGAGAATGGTCCGAAAAAGAAAAAACATCCAGTGCGCGGCAGTTCTGTGGGCGGAAATGCCTTGTTGATGCCAGAGGTCAGAGGAGAATGGGCAGACTGGTTCGAGCTGATAGAAAGGCAACAGTGACTCAAATAGCCAACCATTACAACCAAGGTAGGCAGAAGAGCATCTCTGAACGCACAGTACCTCCAACTTTGAGGCAGATGGGCTACAGCAGCAGAAGACCACACTGGGTGCCACTCCTTTCAGCTAAGAACAGGAAACTGAGGCTACAATTTGCACAAGCTCATCGAAATTGGACAGTAGAAGATTGGAAAAACGTTGCCTGGTCTGATGAGTCTCGATTTCTGCTTGAACATGACAATGAGTTCACTGTACTCCAATGGCCTCCACAGTCACCAGATCTCAATCCAATAGAGCATCTTTGGGATGTGGTGGAATGGGAGATTCGCATCATGGATGTGCAGCCGACAAATCTGCGGCAACTGTGTGATGCCATTGTTAGAAACTCACCTGCCAGGGCTCCTGCGGCGTCCTCCTCGGTCCCGGCTTCTTCCGTCGGCGCTGGGACCCAGCGCCGAGGCGGCCGCCTGAGCCGGGTGACGTCACGGAGACCCGACGGCGTCCCTGGTAACCAGGGACGCCGCGGCTCCGAGTCACTCGTGGCAGCCGTACAGCCTGTGCAGCTGAATGGCATCATGCTCAGGCTGAGGGGCGGATCGCTCCGCCACTCGGTCTGTAGCAGATCAGCTGCTAGATATCTGGGATCAGGAGGTCGGACCAATGATGTGCTGGTCCGGCCTCCTGACCCAGTATAAAGTGTAATCACTGTCAGCTCTCTTTGCTGGCTATTAGTTGTTCTGATCCCAGCTCCCCAGTTCTTCCCTGTACTCTGCCCTGTTCCTTCTATATCGCCTTGCCTGGATTCTGACCTTTTGCCTGTTCCTTGACTACCCGCTTCTTCCTGATTTTGTACTGCGTTGCTCGTTCGGTTCTGACTTGGCTAGTTGACTCTCCGCTTGGTGTTTGTCTGTCTGTCTGCGTTTTATGTTTTGCACCTATTCAGTATAGGGATTGTCTTCGTGGTTGTCCGCGACCGCTTAGGGTCGACCGAGGCAAGTAGGCAGGTGACAGTGGGTGGGCGCAGATAGGGCCCACTGTCTCGTGTCTTGTCCTCACCTGCCTATCGTGACAGCCATCATGTCAATATGGACCAAAATCTCTGAGAAATGCTTACAGCACCTTGTTGTATCTATGCCACGAAGAATTGAGGCAGTTCTGAAGGCAAAAGGGGGTCCAACCCGTTACTAGCATGGTGTACCTAATAAAGTGGTCGGTGAGTGTAATCACTTGGGGCCGATGCTGGCCAAGTGGTTTTCTTGGCTTTAATATGCTAAAAAAAATATTGTGTTTTCCTTTCATGTGAATGTAAATGTTACAACTGTCCCTCTACATGTGTTTGCACATAATATATAATTAAACTTGTCTTATCATATCTCAGGTGAAATAAATTATTATGTAAACAGAATAATATCCATTACTATGAGTGTATGGACCTAAAATGTAGAGTATTCTCACCAGCTGAATATCACCAGTCACAATTGCCAACTCTAATGGTGCGTTTACACAGGCAGATTAATCTGACAGATTCCCTGTTTATGGTCTATTCCTGGCTTTGGCTTAGAAAATCTGACAGATAAATTTGCCTGTGTAAACGCACCATTACTTATGTGATTGGGTTTCATTGTTTTCAGATACGCAATTAGAAGTATTGTTAATATGTCATCATAAAGGCCATAGAGCTTCAAACACGTCTGTTTTTTTCCCCTTTGGATCCTGCCACTGTGTCTTGCTTTTACTGATGGTGACATTTTAACATGATGGGTCAAATAAATTGTGTTTTTAGTCAGATGTGCCAAAAATTGTTCCAAAAATTACCCGAAGACATAAGGGTTTGAGCATGCTTACACCCATAGAAGATCTGTGGTTAGTTCTCCAAGATGTTTAGAACAACTTCCCTGCAGAGTGCCTTGGAAAGCTGTGTTTAAGTTACCTAGAAGAACTGACGCCATTTTGATGGCAATGTGCGGTCACATTATTTCATGAATTCATTATGAATTTATTATTATTTTTTTTTAGCTTATTTAACACACATTACAAAGTTATATAACTTTGTAATGTGGTTAAATAACCGGTCTGGCCCCCTTCCCCCACTTTTAGCCCCCCGACCCCCCCCCCCCCCGGAAGTTAGAGAATGTATACATTACCTATTACGATCGTCATGGTCCTCTTCTCCCGGGCGGCATCTGGTGACGACGACGTCAGAGCCGGGGGGCAGTCTGGGTCTTCTTCCTCCTCGGCGTCTTCATAGAAAGTGAATGGGATGGAAAAGGCTGCTGGTGCACATGCGCACCAGCAGCCTTTTCATTGGCTGGAGCGCATCACATGGCTTCCAGCTTGCTCAGCCCTGATTGGCTGAGGTTGCTGGAAGCCATGTGATGCGCTCCAACCAATGAAAAGGCTGCCGGTACGCAATTGCACTGGCAGCCTTTTCCATCCCCAGGACCCGGAAGTGAGAGACAACGCTGGACGGCGGCGACGGAGAGGCGGACGTGGGCGAATCGAGTGGCGATAGTCACCGGACTGATGGTGAGTATGGTGTCTGTGTGTGTCTGTGTTTTTTTTTTTTGGGGGGGGGGCGCGGGAGTTGTCCTTTAACACTTAAATTTTTGGAAAGCATTGTTACTTTGCAGCATTTTGCCACACCAGACTCCTTTGCACAGTACTGTATTATTTACAGTCACACCCCATACTGCTAAAAAATTTCCCACCCATCTGACCATTCAGTGAAAAGTACAAACAAATAGTAAAACCTCTATATCTCAGGGACAGGGGTGTAGCAAGAAAGTAAGGACCACACTGGATGCATGGCACCTGAGGCTATAAAAAACTAAACTTTTGAAGCTGACCACAGGTCCCCTTTAAGCAGGACCAATTTTGTATATTGTTTAGGTTAGAGGACCTTTATTTTCCCAAAGACTCTGACGTACAGCATGCATAGCAAAGCATTAAGCAATGTTTCCATCCGTCACTTGGTTCATCCATTCTGTTTCCTAACAGCTCCATTTATTCACAGCTGTCCTAAGTTCTATTTGCAGGTTTCTCTGGCTGACATGCTTATTTTAGTTCTTGGATGGTTACAGGGCAACAAAATCTAAGTAAACAAAAGATGTCCTATTGAGATAAAAATATATTGCAGAAAAAGAGTGTTCTATTTGAAGTAGCGAGTAATCATTTTACCAAATGGATATTTTAAATTGCCTGAGTCTATAGAGGCACAGCATGTTTCTTCTGCATTATGTATTTACTGGTGGTTTAGTAGGATATGATTAGCTTGTTAGAAGGCAACGCTGTAATGTTTCAATTTACTCTATGTAGGGTAATAAAAGTATAGTGTCCATGTGGCAGAACAGCAAACAGCAGAACTGAGCTATAGAGGAAGGCTAGGTAATTCTTCAGCTGCTGAAGTGCCTACTCATTTATAAAGGTCACAGCCACCACACACTTTTTAATAC
Organism: Dendropsophus ebraccatus; assembly: GCF_027789765.1. NCBI lineage: Eukaryota > Metazoa > Chordata > Amphibia > Anura > Hylidae > Dendropsophus > Dendropsophus ebraccatus. The sequence goes on from NC_091458.1 coordinate 68,343,768, forward strand.
TGTAGATTTACTAGACAGAATCTTAAACAGCCTTAGAAAGTATTAAAGGTCAAATGGTAAAATACAGTTAAATAAAAAAAGGATTGAAAACTATTTGCATTGACTTATAAAATAGTAGTGGCAGATTCACAATTAAAAATGCACCAGAATCCTGGTACAATCTGTGCCAAAAACTTTTTTATCCCGTCGCATCCTGCAGGGGCAAAACTTCTGAGAAGTGTGGCTTCGCCAAAAGGGATTGACTTCAAAGTTAATGTACCATCAGACCCGGGCTGAAGCACTGGAGGCGGGCCAATCCACCCTTAGTGGGAGGAACCCCCCAAACCCCCAACCTTTCCTGCCACTGAGGGTGGGTCGGCCCGCCTCCAGTGCTTCAGCTCGGGCGTGATGGTACATTCACTGTAAGTTGCAGTTCAATTCTAGTGCAATGATCATAGTGCAAATCAAATAGGTGTGGTAAAGTTATGGTGTGTTTACACAGATTTATCTAACAGATTATTGAAGCCAAAGCCAGGAATAGATTTGAAAAGAGGAGAAATCTTAGGGCCAATTACACTAACAGATTATCTGAGAGATGTTTTTGAGCAAAAGCCAGGGATGGACTATAAACAGAGACCAGGTAATAAAAAGGAAAGACTGAGATTTGTCCTCTTTTCAAATCCATTCCTGTCTTTGGCTAAAAAAAATCTGTCAGATCATCTGTTTGTGTAATAGGGCCCTTAGGACTCTATTACACCAACAGATTATCTGACTGATTTTTTTAAGCCAAAGCCAGGAATGGATTTGAAAAGAGGAGAAATCCCAGTCTTTCCTTTATTACCTGTTCCCTGTTCATAGTCCATTCCGGGCTTTGGCTCAAAAAAATAATAACAGATAATCTGTTGTTGTAATAGGGCCCTTAGTCATTACTTTAGGACCTGTTCTCTGTTTATAGTATGTTCCTGGCTTTGGCTTCAATAATCTGTTAGATAAATCTGTAAACACACTCTTAGGGCGCTATTACACCAACAGATATCTAACAGATTTTTTCAGTCAAAACTGAGATTTCTCCTCTTTTCAAATCCATTCTTGGATTTGGCTGAAAAATATGTCAGATAATCTGTCAGACATCTGTTGTTGTAATAGGGCCCTTAGACTAGACAGTCTAAAGATGCACAAAATGTATTAACTTGAGACAATTTGATACATCTTCAGCTTAGACTGTGTAAGCTAACTTTACACTAAGTATAACATGATTCCTATTCCCATTGCATGTGATTCATAGACCACATCTTTTAAGGATGCTATGAATGGAATTGCAGCACAGTGCTGTGGTTTCCTGCACAGCCAGGTTAATGCAGTGATTTGATGTCAGGTTTTTCAGCCCCACAGAAAGATTGTACCAGCAGGGTGAACATGTAAACAAATCACATTACAAATACATATATATCAAAGACCATACTAAGAAAACTTAAAAAAACACAAAAAACCTGAAACATGGTAATGCCCTATGTGTTAGGAGTCTACCCCACTCACTGGGTAAGTATGTTCGATTTCCTGCAAAGAGCAGAAGTATGAATAGTGAACATAGTCTGGATGGAAATACCCCATGTGTATTGCTCGCTTATGGAGCTTCGTCAGGAATCCTGATGAATGAGCAGAGGTTTAAATGAATAAATGACAACCTTTCTCATAAAGCTGTATATAAACCCGCTCTGCCCCTTCTGCTTTGAGCAATGATGCCTGTAGATTGGATAGTATTTTCACCATGATACCACTCACTACTTCTCCTGAGTCTAAGCTGCCTGTTTACACTGTGTCCAACTGTAAAGAATAGGCATATTAGTATAGACTTAGGGCTGCATTACATGGCCTAATCATTAAAGTAAACGAGCGCTGATTGCGCTCGACTTTCATGTACTGCATGGACATCGTTGGTGATGTCAGTGCAGCTCTTGCCTAGTAGTGTAAAATAATAAAATATATCCATACCTCTCCACACTCCCCGGTGTCTTTCTGTCTTCTGCCTGCTGCCAGCAGCTTCCAGAACAGCAGAGTCAGGGTCCTATTAAATGAAGGAATTTTTAATGATTAACGACTAATGGTGCGTTTACACAGAGAGATTTATCTGACAGATTTTGGAAGCCAAAGCCAGGAATGGATTTGAGAAGAGGAGAAATCTGAGTCTTTCCTTTATGACCTGTTCCCTGTTTATAGTCTGTTCCTGGCTTTGGCTTCAAAGATCTGTCAGATAAATCTGTCTGTGTAAACGTACCATAACAATAAACAATTGCAAAGAAAATTGTCATCGTTAACCTGAAATTGTTCATCTTATTACACAGAATAGTCATTAATTAGGAACATTACAGCGATCATTACTACGATAGTTTGCTACGATTATGAATGTGGAATTACAGCGAACAAATATGAAAATACAGCAAACGATTAGCGAATGATTAACAATGATTTTAGGGTCAGATCTAAATCAATGATCAACGACACACAAATTTTTTTTGATTGTTTCCTGCAATTACACAGGACAATTATTGTTTAAATTCGAACGATATAAAGATTTTCTGCACAATAATCATCCTGTGTAATAGGGCCCTAAGTCTCTGAAGTGACAGGTTGCTCCGCCAATCACTGGCTGCAGCACTGTCATGTCTCGGCCAGTGATTTGATTAGCTCCCTGTCACTTCAGAGAACGGCTCTGAAGTTCCACAGGCAGCTGTGGGCAACGGGCAGAAGCAAATAAGATACCAGGGAGCGTGGACAGGTATGTATATATTACATGCAAGGATGCACGATTGTTGTCTTTATTACACAATTTGGCCTGATTTGGCAGATTATTGCTCCGTGTAAAGGTGCGTTTAGACATAACAATTATCGTGCGAATTTGCGCGATAACGATCAAATCCGAACGATAATCGTACGTGTAAACGCAGCGAACGATCAAATGACGAACGAGAAATCGTTCGTTTTGATCTTTCAACATGTTATCAAATCGTCGTTCGTAAAAAATTCGCTGATTGTTCCGTGTAAACAGTCGTTGCGCCAAAGTCCGGCCGCCCGGCGCCCCGCCCCCTGCTCGCAGCTCGGTCCCCCGCTTATCCGCAGCCCCCTGCGCCGGCTCGGTTGCCATCCCCGCCGCTGCTCTGATCGCCACCCCCGTCGCCGCTCTGATCGCCACCCCCGCCGCTCTGATCGCCACCCCCCGTCGCCGCCGCTCCGATCGCCCGCCGCCGCTCCAATCGCCCCCCCGCCGCGACCATACGTTACCTGCTCCGCGTAGCAGGTCTTCGACATCCCCGACTCCCCTCTTCAGTGCACTGATTGGCTGAAGAGGGGAGTCGGGAATTTCAAACGGCTCCTCTTCAGCCAATCAGTGCCCCTCTTCAGCACTAATTGGCTGAAGAGGAGCCGTTTAAAATTCCCGGCTCCCCTCTTTAGGGGAGTCGGAGGGCCGGGCTGCGATCGGGGGGCCGGGCTGCGAGCGCGCGATTGCAAAACGATCGCAAAACGATTTTTCCGTACGATATATCGTACCGTCTAAACGCTGATCGTTATGAAAAAAAAATTGTTACTCCGACATTGTTAATCGTACGATCGGGCCAATTATCGTTTCGTGTAAACGCACCATAATAGGGCCCTTGGGCTTTGGGTAGATATCACATCAATTAATTTGAGGAACTTCCTAATTCTAAAGGTCTCCCCCAAAATAGCTCAATTTCAGCCTCAATCTGTGCATTGCACCACTTAAAAAAATTGCAGCCAGAAGTGCTAAAAATGCCATCTGGAACAAGAGTTTACACATCCTATGGTAATGTATGCAGCATTACTATTAAAGATCACAACACGTATTGCCAGGTGATGTAGTCTTATCACATATTATTTAGACTTACAAGGCTAATAGTAAATTCAGGAGAGAACAGGCTCACAACAATCTGCAGTGGATTGCCATATCAGCCATGGATTAGATCTCAATAAATTGTTCCATGAATTGACCTGTGAAGTAGATTTTTAAATCTGCTATATAAATGATGTTGTGGACTGTCTACGGATTTACTGACTTCAAAGGGAAAGTCATAACTGAAACCCTACTACAGAAAAATCTGCATTAACAAAAACTACGTTTTTGCAATCTGTTGTTTTCATTTTTTTTTGCCAAAAACTGGATTAAAAAAAAAAACAGATGCATTTTTCCATTGACTTCCATTATTAAAAAAACAGACCTCATATTTTTGTGTCCCTTAAAAAAACTCATCCATTTTGATCCGTTTTTGTTTTGTTTTTTTATAATGGAAGTCAATGGAAAATGGATACACAAAATTGCATTTGTTTTTCTATCCGTTTTTTGAAAAAACGGATTGAAAAAACGTAGTGTGAACCCAGTCTTACCCTTATGGTTTCTGCACATATGTCACACAGAAGTGGTGCAAATATTTCTATTATCTTTTTTTTATCTGTGTATATTTCACTCCTGGTTTTGACTTACAAATTCTGATGCAAAATATTGACCAAAATGCTAGTGTCTGAAAGAGGCTTTACTAGTTATATATAGGGGGACATGTATGAAAAGGTTTAAATGCCTTTTTTATGCGCAGATGGGGCAAATCAGCGTAAAAATATTTGCAAATGGTGTTTTTGCGAATATTTTTTTTGCATCTGCCCCATCTTTCCCACCTTCGCCACTGGGGGTGTTACGGGGGTTACAGCGGCACACAGAGGGGGCGCGGCCTCTGCGTGCGCCGCATTTATCATTTTTCAGGTGGAAAAATTATACTGAAACCCAGTGTCGGACTCGGGTCCCTGGGCCCACCAGGTCAATTGATTCTAGGGGCCCTCCCTACATACATATACTGTACATAACCGATGCCAAACCTTTCATGTTAGTACAGTGTGCTAATTCTTTTTTACATAAATCTGATAGTACATTTGGATTAAGGAATAATCTGACATTGTACACATGCACACATACTGAGATACACACAGATACACACACCTTACATACATACATCTAACCATACAAACACTACACACACAGATACACACAGGCTCGGACTGGGCCACCGGGGGGCCGGGGAAACCCCCGGTGGGCCCCGAGCTGGAGTGGGCCCCGCCCCCTGTCAGGGGACACAGGGCTGGAGACTGCAGCCATGTGGTCTCCAGCCAGCAAGCCCAGCCGGGGCCCCGTGCTCCCGGGGGGCCCACTCGGGTGCGGCACCTATCTTTTTAACTGGAAGCGATCGCAACAATCGCTTCCAGTTAAATGTAGTGTGCTGATTGACAGCGCGAGAAGCCATAGGCTTCCCGCCCTGTCAATCACTCTTGTGACCACAAGCAGCGTTTGCTTGCGATCACAAGAGTGTCAGTGTCACCTCCGCTCCCGCCCCCGACAGATCCGCAGCATCCTGGGGAAGTCCCGGGCAGCACGTCGCTTCTGAGTTCAGTGTGCGCTGCGGCGGCTGGGACTTCCGGCTGGGAGCGTGTACCGGAAGTCTCAGCCGCCGCGGCGCACACAGAGCTCAGAGGCGACGTGCTGCCCGGGACTTCACCAGGATGCGGCTGATTTGTCGTGAAGAGAGAAGAAGACACCCGCGACCGACGGGGGAGCGTGTTGTAAGGTGAGTTGTTTTTGTTTATTTTTAGGGGGACATCAGGAGAGGGCTATATGGGGGATGGACAACAGAAGGGGGCTATATGGGGGATGGACAACAGGAGGGGGGCTATATGGGGGATGGACAACAGAAGGGGGAGCTATATTGGGGTGAACAACAGAAGGGGGGCTATATGGGGGATGGACAACAGGAGGGGGGCTATATGGGGGATGGACAACAGAAGGGGGGCTATATGGGGGATGGACAACAGAAGGGGGGCTATATGGGGGATGGACATCAGGAGGGGGCTATATGGGGGTTGGACAACAGGAGGGGGCTATATGGGGGTTGGACAACAGGAGGGGGCTATATGGGGGATGGACAACAGGAGGGGGCTATATGGGGGATGGACAACAGGAGGGGGCTATATGGGGGATGGACAACAGGAGGGGGCTATATGGGGGATGGACAACAGGAGGGGGCTATATGGGGGATGGACAACAGGAGGGGGCTATATGGGGGATGGACAACAGGAGGGGGCTATATAGGGGGTGGACAACAGAAGGGGGATAGACAACGAAAGGGGGCTGTATAGGGGGATGGACAACAGACGGGGGCTATATAGGGGGATCGACAACAGACGGGGGCTATATAGGGGGGTGAAAAACAGAAGGGGGCTATATAGGGGGTGAACAACAGAAGGGGGCTATATGGGGGATGGACAACAGAAGGGGGCTATATGGGGGATGGACAACAGGAGGGGGGCTATATGGGGGATGGACAACAGAAGGGGGAGCTATATTGGGGTGAACAACAGAAGGGGGGCTATATGGGGGATGGACAACAGAAGGGGGGCTATATGGAAGATGGACAACAGAAGGGGGGCTATATGGGGGATGGACAACAGGAGGGGGCTATATGGGGGTTGGACAACAGGAGGGGGCTATATGGGGGATGGACAACAGGAGGGGGCTATATGGGGGATGGACAACAGGAGGGGGCTATATGGGGGATGGACAACAGGAGGGGGCTATATGGGGGATGGACAACAGGAGGGGGCTATATGGGGGATGGACAACAGGAGGGGGCTATATGGGGGATGGGCAACAGGAGGGGGCTATATGGGGGATGGACAACAGGAGGGGGCTATATGGGGGATGGACAACAGGAGGGGGCTATATGGGGGATGGACAACAGGAGGGGGCTATATAGGGGGTGGACAACAGAAGGGGGATAGACAACGAAAGGGGGCTGTATAGGGGGATGGACAACAGACGGGGGCTATATAGGGGGATCGACAACAGACGGGGGCTATATAGGGGGGTGAAAAACAAGGGGGCTATATAGAGGGATTAACAACAGAAGGGGGCTATATGGGGGATTAACAACAGGAGGGGGGCTATATAGGGGGATTAACAACAGAAGGGGGCTATATGGGGGATTAACAACAGAAGGGGGGCTATATAGAGGGATTAACAGAAGGGGGCTATATGGGGGATTAACAACAGAAGGGCGCTATTTAGGGGGGTGAACAACAGAAGGGGGCTATATAGGGGGGTGAACAACAGAAGGGGGCTATATAGGGGGTGAACAACAGAAGGGGGCTATATAGGGGGTGAACAACAGAAGGGGGCTAAATGGGGGGGCAACAGAAAGGGGCTAAATAGGGGGGTGAACAACAGAAGGGGGCTATATAGGGGGATGGACAACAGAAGGGGGCTATATAGGGGGATGGACAACAGAAGGGGGCTATATAGGGGGGTAAACAACAGAAGGGGCTATATAGGGGGGTGAATAACAGAAGGGGGCTATATAGGGGGATGGACAACAGAAGGGGGCTAAATAGGGGTGGGAATAACAGAAGGGGGCTATATAGGGAGGTGAACAACAGAAGGGGGCTATATAGGGGGGTGAACAACAAAAGGGGGCTGTATAGGGGGATGGACAACAAAAGGGGGCTATCTACAGTATATGCGGGATGGATAACACAGGGGAGCCATTTATAAGGGGGACAACATAGGGGAGCCATTTATAGGTGAGACAACACAGGGGGGATGTATATAATAGGGCATGCACAGAGGGGGTCATATACTATTGGGCAGTGATAGGGAACCTTGGCTCTCCAGCTAATGCAAAACTAAAGCTTTAGCTGTGGCTGTCCAGGCATGATGGGAGTTGTAGTTTTGCAACAGCTGGAGGGCCAAGGTTCCCTACCCCTTGTATAGGGGATGCACAGAGGTTGTCATCTACTATAGGGGGACTGCGCATAGGGGGATTTCTACTATAGTAGATGCACATGGGGCCATCTGTATGGAAGACTGAACAAGGGACCAGTAAAGGGGCCAATACAGATGTGCAGTGTGTAGAGAGATGAGGATGGTGCCAGAGTGTGAAGCCTAATATGTCTGTCTGGCAGATTCTGTGGATTCGTGGCTCGGAGAAGTTCTAATAGCCCAGGGCAGATGGAGAAGAAAATGAAAAGCGAAGAACTCCGATCAGAGAAGACGTCTCCTGTGAGTCACCTGATGTAACTGCAGTGTAATGTATATGGTGTATAGAGCCTGTGTAGAGCTGGGTCTGCCTCTATATGACTGTATGAGGTGATAGTGGTCTGTGTACAGAGGATTTTATTCAGTAGCAGTGGTGACGGTGTAAGTCAGTATGTGGTGGTACTAGTCAGTAGTAGCGGCGGTAATATTTCCCCCTTGTATACTGGTAATATTGGTCATAGTATACAGGATTTGGTCAGCACCAGTATAGCGGTAATATGTATGGTGAGACTATTTCCCTCCTATATACTGGTATTATTGGTAATATCAGTCTTGGTATACAGGATCTGGTCAGTAACAGTATGGCGGTAATATGTGTGGGGATATTTGCTCTTTATATACTGGTGTTATTGGTAGCTGTATGACTTTTGTATCTGTATAAAGTGTTATCATGCAACGAAACCTGTCTTATAGCCAATTGCACAGGGCAATTATAGGTAACAAAAGCTCCTAGGAAGCCCCATGTAAAAGTGTCAGAGATCAGCTGACGCGCAAATGCCCGCTAGTCGGCTGATTTGATCTTTTGTGCAGCTGTATAAATCATTGTTGTTGGCCGCACATCTCTATGTATTCCTGCCCTGCTGATCAGCAATCGTTTGCAGCCCCATGCTGCCCCATATCACACCGTGTTAATGGACCCTTATTAATGTTACCATAGATAAGTATAGTGGCTGAAGGGTGGGCCCCATGAATGATTTCCCCTGGTGGGCCCAAGCACTCCAGTCCGACACTGGATACACACCTTACATACATACATCTAACCATACAAACACTACACACACAGATACACACCTTACATACATACATCTAATCACACACACAGACACATACTTTAAGGGCACTACTCGGCTCTTAAGGCCCTATTGCACAAAATGATTATCGGCCGTTACGGCTGATAATCGTCTTGTGTAATAGAAGACAACGATCAGCCGACATGAACCATGGAATAGGAAACCCCAGTGGAATAGGAGCAGCACCAGACCGATGCTATTTGCATTGAAGGTTTCTAGTTTATTATAAATGTCTGCAGAGTGCAGGTAGACCCTACATAGAAGCATATAGAGAGTATACACTATCTCTCATCTATGTGTTACTACATACAGGCTATACGCTTATCTGTAGACTGTACACACTGCATACATCTATAATAACATCTATGGAAACTTCTAGAGCCGGCCATTACTGTTTCTCTATAAACATCTATAGAACTACATTACATACTATACCCTATGGGGGAGATTTATCAAACATGGTGTAAAGTGAAACTGGCTCAGTTGCCCCTAGCAACCAATCAGATTCCACTTTTCATTCCTCACAGACTCTTTGGAAAATGAAAGGTGGAATCTGATTTGTTGCTAGGGGAAACTGAGCCAGTTTCACTTTACACCAGGTCCCCCTATATACATAATAGGTGTGTACACACACACACACACACACACAGATAGCCACACTACACAAATACAGATAGCCACACTACACAGACACAGATAGCCACACTACACAGACACACACACACACACACACACACACACACAGATAGCCACACTACACAGACACACACACACACACACACACACAGATAGCCACACTACAAACACACAGCCACACTACACACACACACACACACAGATAGCCACACTACACACACACACACACACACACACACACACACACACAGATAGCCACACTACACACACACACAGATAGCCACACTACACACACAGAGATAGCCACACTACACACACAGATAGCCACACTACACACACACAGATAGCCACACTACACAGACACACACAGATAGCCACACACACACACACAGATAGCCCCCACTACACACACACACACAGATAGCTACACACACACACACACACACAGAGATAGCCACACTAGACACATTGATAGCCACACTGCACAGACACACAGATAGCCACACACACAGATAGCCCCACTAAACACACACACACACACACACACAGATAGCTACACTACACACATTGATAGCCACACTACACACACACACAGATTGCCACACTGCACACACACACACACACAAAGATAGCCACACTACATAGACACACACAGATAGCCACACTATACAGACACACACACACACACACACACAGATAGCCACACTATACAGACACAAACATGCAAACAAACACACACAGATGACAAGGATACACAAATATACAGACACTCACACACACTGACATACTTACGGACACTACAGACACTTACTGACACACTGACTACTTTATGCAGGAAGCTCCAGGGCCTCCATTAGTCACCATCTCCACCATCATCTTCTGTGCAGCCTGCAGCCTCTCCCTCTTCTCCTCACACCGACAGCACAGAGCAACAGGACGGGGGAGACATGACTGCAGGGGGAGGGGGGATGGAGGGGGCTGCTGCTGTGGCTTCTCTGTGCAGCTTTCAGCATGTTCCTGCTGCCACACCAGGGTTTGTGTACTGCGGGACAGAGGGAGCCTCTAGTGACAGGCAGGAAGAGAGCCAATCAGGAGCTGATTAGGACGGACTGTACCACTTACAGTGCAGGGGGAGGGGGGGCCCATGGCTTTACAGTGGTGGAGTAAAAGAAGGGGCCCTGCCGTTCTTTAATCACTAGAGCACCATGGAAGGCAGCTGAGGGCCCCCTGATCTCCTGACCACAGGGAGAGGCTGAACAGGAGGCCCACCTCCAGCACAGGGCCCTTCACAGGGGGGAGGGCCCACCGGGGGATCCCCCGGCCCCCCGGTGGCCCAGTCCCACCCTGCTGAAACCTATGCCAGCTCTGAGCTGGCGTAGGTTTCAAAATTTTCGCACAGACAGGCTCCGCGTGATTGGGATTTATGTAGAGGCAGTGCACTTCTAAATAAATCCCCTGAGCTCCGGGGACGTTTGTAAGCCCGGTGTAAAAACCGCCGGACTTCATAAATGTCTCCCATAGTTTTAGTTTCAGAATGTCTGTCTTGGCTCTATGTATCTAATGTCTACATTGTGATCCAATGACTAATGAAATATTTACCTTTTCCCAAGGAGTGACCTTCTAACTATCTGATCTCTCCACAAAATTGTAATGTCTTTACAAGGCCGGTAAATAATGATCACATGAGTCTCTGTGTCTTAGCTCAGTTATTTCAGTTACTGGATCCCCAAAGATGCAGCATTATCAATCAGAAAGTAGCAGATAATTCTGGCTTTGTTTCATTAGATGACAAAAAGGAAGCAATTATGTAGAGAATAGTAATTGATGCCCTTGAGGTTAATTATTGGTTGATATTTTCTTTTTCTTTTTTTTTCTTAATTTAGCAATGAAAAATGTTATGTATTGACAATTTTCACTATGCTGCTATTTATCTAATCTAATCTATGTAAATATATTGTCTGGTGATTTTTGGTAGATTCATAGAGGTGTCTATAACGCATGTTATAGGACTGCACATTCTCTACGTATGTTTATTAGTTATTTGTTTATTAGTCTTACCCCTCACAAAAGACTAAGCCTAATGGTCCTTTTACACGGAGCGATAATTCGCCCAATTGATCGTTTAACGATTTTGAGGCAACAATGTGTTTTTTATAATGATTAGCGTTTAGACAGAACGATAGATCGTTTAAAAAAATCGTTATTGCAATCGTTTTAAGATCGCTTAAGCCCATCTCACACATAGGGTAAAGCGGTAAAAGACTGTTTACACGAAGCGATCTGCGAACTTTTTACGACCAACGACGATTTGAGAACTTGTTGAAAGATCAAAGTGAACAATTTATTGATCGTCGTTTGATCGTTTGCTGTGTTTACACAAGCCAATTATCGCTCAAATGCAATCATTATCACGAAAATTCGAACGATAATCGTTCCGTGTAAAAGCACCATTAGGGTCTTATTGGACAGGCTGATGGCAGCCCGATCAATAATGTAAATGAGTGCCAATCTGATAGATCGGCACTTGTTTACTGAGCCTATCACACAGTTCAATTGTCGTTAATCAGGGGCTGCAAAGACATTGTTAACGAAGTCCATGCAGTCCTTGCCCTAAACAGTTCATACATCACCTCTCCACGTTACCGGTTCTCTCCTGCCTTCTGCTTGCTTCCCGGCACCATATACCAATTATCGTTCTGTGTAATAGGGCCCTAAGACTAAGGCTTATCAATGGCACTGATGTTACCCTTATATGGGCCCTACATGCAAGTTGGTCTGTGTCTGGCCTCCCATGGCACCCTCTTAACCTTTTCCCTTCCTATTTCTTTCTCTTCTGCCCGCCTTGTTATCCTTACCTGTGCTCATTGTAAAGATAGTAATTCGCAATTGTGCTCTTTGTTGAAATGCGTTGTATTAATCTTACACTATGTTAATTACCTGTTTGTAATTACCGGTTATTTGTAATTGATCTCCGGTAGATTTCTTGCACTTGTTATGTGCACCGTGCCTAACCATGTTTAATATATTCACCTATAGCTTTATTGTGTTATTACCACTTAGATACTGTGGGGCATTTGCTCCCCATGTCATCCTTGGTGAATAGAGTTGATACCTTGAGGTTGGAAATATTATTAACCATTGAGTTTTACGAGTTTTGTAAAGTATGCATACTCGGGTATGGGGGGGCGGGGAGGAGGGGACTGTTCCTAAAATCTCCTTATACCATTGGCAAGAATCAGGATGCAAAAAGAGAAGAGGTGAGTTGTATACACATGGCTATCTCTGTTGTTTCAGTACCTCACACTTACATACAATTCTTCATCAAGCTACCTCCCCCTGAGAGTGCCATCCAGGACCATTTTGCACTGACCAGATGAGGGTGAAAGCACAAGCAAACTGTGCCACAATACTAGGTAATGCTTTTCTTGTAAATATTGTCTATGGCTTTGTATTTTTGGTGGGGGTGATGATTTATGGGACTCTTGGACCGGGTGTTGGGTCTTCTCTTTCTCAGTAGCAGCTCTTGGGTTAAGCAAGGCACAAGCTCTGTAATCTTACGCATGGCAAAGTGTGGTGACCGCCCCGCCGGTGAGCATGGATGGACGGACGGTCACAGGTTAGTTGGAACACCGTGACGCCACTTCTGTGGTGGTTGGCTGAGATATATCCTTGCCCATTGGTGTTATGTCGTGACGCCAGTGCCAGGCAGGCATGGTGACACACCTACTTTTATTTTAGTCTGCTGGCTACACCTTTTTCCCCTGTGGACAGTAACCTGCTGGGTTGTTACGGGGTCTTTTGGGAAATTATTACGGTGGTTCGGAGTATTGACCCTCCTGGACTATTGGCACTGCCACCCACAGAAAAGGGAGATAACCCAAGGAAGTGATTACTGTGTCGATGCTTAGTAAAGAACCACAGAGTCCTGTTAGAATAAATATAATCTTGTTTACTGAGAAGATACTTGATACAGGAAACAGGTAATACAGCTTTGCCTTGATATGGTACTTTATACTTGATAGACTAGATCTGTACTAAGGAGTCGGTTCGGGGACGGAGATATCACCGCCGCAAGCCGTGCGCACGTGCTCCTGAGTTGAGTCTGACGCCCCTAGAGAATGAATGGCTCCATTCATTCTCTATGGGCATCGGACTCATCTCAGGAGCGCGTGCGCCGGGCTTCCAGTGATATCTCCGTCCCCGGACCGGCTCCAGGCGCGGGACTTGGAGAGAAGGGGTAAGTATAAGGGTTTCTAGCGGGGGTTCGGACGGCCTTCACCCCGGCACGGGGGGTGACTTCCTTCCTACAGCATGTGTAAACTGTGCTGTGAGTGGGTGAGGAGTGCGTGCAAAGAAGTAAAGAAAAAGATGATAAATCAGAAAAGGAAAGAACTCTCATTGATTTACAGATACATGTGATACATAAACAAAACAATTACCCTTTCATTCCTACAGCTGTGCAATATCTGAATATACATACTAGTAACAATGACAGCTAGTGGCGAAAGACAGACAGAGAGTAGACAGAGAGAAAGGCTGACAGACAGATTTTTGTGTTTTTAGCAGAAAGCAGCAGCTCTAAACTGAGGGAAGGAGACTGAATAGATAACAACAAGTATGGAAGAAATTTTTAGTCTCACCATGGGTAGCAACAAATCAAAAGTTATGTTTGAGTGGAATACCCCTTTAACTTGGTCACATTAAATGGTAGCCTGTGATATATGGGCCTAACCCACTCATAGGTTCCCACAAGCTCTGTTATGGTATTTGCCGAGGCCAATATAGTTTAGCCTGGGCAGAACTCAGGAATGATCGCAGGGTCAATGTGCCATTGTGATCAAGCTACAGAAGCCAGCATAAATGGGACATCACAGGAAGAAGCAGAGAGCACCAAGGACCTTGTGCCATTGAAATGGTAGCGGCAAAGAATTAATACACTGCCACTCTACTACTGCTGAGTTTACCTTGTACTGTACAAAGCTTGCATGACTACAAAGTACTCTATAAAGCAGCTGATCAGTGGGAGTACCTAGAGTTTGCCCTCTGCTGATCTGATAATGATCACCTCTTTTGAGGATAAGCCATGAATTATTATCTCAGAAAAAGCTCAAGAGTCCAGCAGGTGGTGTCAACCAATAGTTCACAGGCTTCACAGTATGAATATAATAAAACCATTGATTGTGCTCTTAGGGTATGTGAACAGTATTCCATAGTGTGCACATACCCATAAAGGGTACTTGCCATCAGATTTTTGACATGTCACAGCTGCACCTTCCTGCTGTCAATCATATCCACCCAGGCAGCCCTATAAACTTATAATGGAGCTGTCTAGACAGCAATTGCAGCAAGCCAGGGAGTGAAATGCACTACTGCTGGCAGTAGCAAATTACAATAGGCCCTTTTCGGGTGGTAGCCCAGGGCCCAGGGCTCCTGGGGGGGCCCATGGGCACCCAAAAAGCCATACTTTCAGGGGTGTATTGTCTGCTGGCTACAGCTCTGCCATGATTTGCAAAAAATTGCTGCTTTTTTAGCGCAATTTTGCACAATTCAGGGCATCATGACATTATCTATGCCATACTATGAGCACCACGCTAGTACTGCCAAAGTTACAGTGGGGTGGGGGTGGGGCCCAGGCTTGGTCAACAGCCCGGGGCCTATGGTAAAGTTAATCAGCCCCTGCCTGCTGGGTATCCTGACTGGTGGGGGTCTCTTCAAAACATTTGACATGTCCTTTTGACAGGTACATTTGTTTTAATGACAGTGCCCATTTACGCTCTGAGTGAGCAGGAAAAATTATCTGTAAATGACATGTTATTCGGACTCTCTCCTCACTAACCTGTATACAGTATCAATCTGCCCGCACCCCTGCTCAATAACATGCTGTTCAAACAGCAGGTTCAACGTGACAGGTTTCCTTTAAATAGTGATTCAAAAGACAAATGCTGTCTTGTAAATTGTAACCTGTATTCTCCAGTGATTTGCAAAGAAATGCAATGTGAATAAACATCCTCGGCATTAACCTCTTGAGCTCTGACCTGAAACTTGTAATTATAAACTAAAAACATTTGTAAAATGCAAGAATAAGTTTGCAAATCATTACTCACCTTTAGACTAAATACACACTACCTCACTTGCAGCTTAGGGTGCCCTTACACACACCTTTTGTCTGGCGGTTTTCTTTCTTTTTTTTTTTTTGGTACTGAACTTTTTATTCCTCTGCCATCACATGACCTAGTTGGTGGACCACAAAAGGTGATAAAAATGCCAGCAATGGTGTTTTTGAGACAACAAGAGCAATCCCATTGAAGTCTATTGGAGAAAAAAAAGCCACAGTTCGCCCCCCCCAAAAAACACCACACCCTCAGCATCCTCAGTGTTTTGGAAAAACTGGAAAAGAGCCTCAAAATTGCCAAAGAGAAGAGAAAAACGCCACATAAAAATAAAATAAAATGCCACATAAAAAAAAACAACAAAAAACGCCATGTGTGTATGGCATATCATAAAGTTCCATTGACCTCCAGCCAACATCTGACCGCTGGCATTTTCCGAGTAGCCAGCCTTATACATACTTTCAACTACAAGATGTGATCAGAGCAGAATGTGACATATGTGACATGTGCCAGACAAATAATCCAGGAGTCGATGTGATCAATCACATGAGATCATCATTAGGAATGATTACTTTAATATATAAGCTACTATAATATAAATGCCAATGATCTTTTTTACTCTAAAAAAAATAAAAAGACCCCCCCCCCCCCAACCCTTATTTTTATATAACACTGCACTATATTACACTCCAATTTGTATCAGATGTAAAACTGAGCATACTGATCTAATCTACATGATCTGGAGATCCCTGAAATTGATCCTATATGAGAACAAAGTCCTTCACAAGCTTCCCCATTCATTGATGCCCTGAAGGATACTCGGAAATCATTTCTGTGATGCAACATGCTTCACTAATTCTAACACATATGCTAGATATAGCACGTAAACTCAATTTGTACAACACTGGTTGGATGAGCAGCCTGCCTTTCTTTATGAATTCATGAATAAAATTATTCGGCTGATTATATTTGAAAAAGAGATACAGCTAAAAGAATGGGCACTTGGTAAATGTACAACTTTGTGATGCATATCTCAGGATAGATCTCTCAGAATATGCTCCAGGCGCTGACCAGGGATAGAAAAGTAAAAGGAAAATGAAGGTCTCCAGCTTACTCTACATAAATACATTATTGCTATGTAGTCCTGTGATCTATCCTTGAGATAAGAGGTTGTAAATAAACAACTGATTGGCTTGGAGAAGTCCCACCAAATTGAAAAAGGCAGGCAGGGGGGTATGGGAAAATTATAAAAAAAGTAAATGTACCTATCCTTGGGCCCTATAGAGCTGCTCCCTGGTCCTGTTGATAGCCACCGATCTCCTGCAGCTCTTCCAGCTGCAATGTCACATACCTGGCTGAGCAATCGCCCACTCAGCCAATCAGTGACTGGGGCGGGACACTGCACCAGTCACTGACTGGCTGAGCAGGTAATCGCTTAGCTGGGCCGTGATGTTGCAGTTTGAAGAGTCAGGTATGTGACATACCCGGATTACAGCCAAAGATGACAGCCAGCAATGGGACCCAGGAGCAGCAAGGCAATGGATGCACAAGGCATGTTACTTTGTTTACTATTTTGCCGCACCCCCCTTTAATTTAATGGGACTTCCTCTTTAACCACATATTTGTACATAATTAAAACACATTTACAAAGTGATAATTTGTATACAAACATACAATATAAAACAATATGTTTAATATTCTGCTGTTTACAATGTCTAGTGCCTATTAGATCTACTGGGCATATCACTTCATCATTATGCTGATCATTGTACTGTATCTATGTACAAGTAATTGCCATGCAGCTCCGAAATGCAGTGTCCCCGTGTGACATGTAGCAGAGAGATACATTCAACAACAATCCTTGATTACATTCACAAGAGGATCTTCATTACTCTGCATTGATCACACTTTTTCAGAGGAGTTCTTAAATGATTAATGGCCGCACTGTATCATTTTCCTGATTAAATGATGTCGAATCAACTTAGCATCTTAACTCCAATAACATATTAAAGTGCTGCAATAGTCCTGCATCTGCCACTAGGATGAGTTTCTGGACTCACTAGGAAAAATGAAAGTTGCATACACAAACACTTTCAGGTCCCTCTTTTTTCTATCAGCATTGCCCGCCAGGCTGGGTTCATTGGCTGGCATTGGTAAACCAAGCTGGCTCCCAAGGACTGGACCTCAAGAACATGTGTGGTACATGTAAGACTTCACTGCTTTGGACTACCAGGAACTTTACCATTAAAGGGGTTGTCCACATTTTGAAAAACATTTAAAATACAACAAATGTCATAAAATAACAGAGACTCTTACTCATCTGTCTGATTCTGTGACGATCATATGGCAACCTATCCCCTCTATATAACTCTGACATGATCCCCAGTATATCCAGGGCCATATTACCAGCTGCTGCTGCCCTAGGCACTTAACCTGAAGATGCCTCATCTTCACTCACCAATTATCATTATGATTTTCTAGTTCCTGAACATCATAGTGATATCTGGTCAGTCTTAGGCCGCGTTCCCACAAATACTGTACGTCACCACATGCAGCCAAAACAAGACCCTCATGCAGTAACCAATAGGCGTATAGCCAATAATCCTGGTAACACATGACTACTGTGGATTGGAAGTAATAGCTCCAGACATTTAACACTGCCACACCGGACCTGAACAACATCTCCATACTAGACCTGACCAATATCCCCCCTGACTAAAAAAAATAAAAACAAACAAAAAAGTTGTTTCCTTCCCCCTGCTCCCTGGTGCTGTCCTCTGCAAGGTGCTCGCCTAGGCCCCGGACCACGGTTGCCCAGTGGTAAATATGGCCCAGAGTATATCCCGTTACATAATCCCCAATTCTAACAAGAATATCTGTCTGCACTCTTCCCTTGTCTTCTCCTTCTACTACCATCACCAAGATTTTTCCTCACTTTCCATACTTTTAAAAAAAGCTTTAAAAACAACTTGAAAACCCATCACTTTAGAAAAGCCTACAACATCCCTGATACTGCTGCACTGCTATATGATCTGCTGCTCCCCCACCTACTATCTACTTGCCATCACCTTGTAGATTGTAAACCCTTGCAGGCAGGATCCTCTCTATCAAGCTATCATTTACTTTATGTTTATTGTACTATGTATTATGCTTTTGTGCTATGGTATGGATTTTAACATCTTCTGTCCCGATCTGCACAGACCTAATGGCACTCTACAAATATATGTACACTACTAGTACTACAAACAACAGCTTTAAAATGTTAGTGCCGGCACCATTCTTCCCTGTACTAATTGCAGCTACCCAGAGTAGAACAAAGCAAAGATTGAGCATACAAATACATACAGATGTCCCAATTCAAATTCAAGCCAAGGATTCTTGACACATAGCTTGTACCTTGAAACATACTTGTAGTTCCTTCTCTCGTTGCAGGTAATGGTCCTGCTCCAGGCCTGTCTCACATTGGAGAGATGGATTAGGGTGCGTTTACACAGAAAGATTTATCTGACAGATTTTGGAAGCCAAAGCCAGAAATGGATTTAAAAAGAGGATAGATCCCAGTCTTTTCTTTATGACCTGATCCCTGTTTATAGTCTGCTCCTGGTTTTGGCTTCAAAGATCTGTCAGATAAATCTGTCTGTGTAAACGCACCATTAGGCCATGTTCACACTACGTATATGTCCGGCCGTAGTTCGTACGTGGCCGAACATGTGCAGCTGAAACTACGGCCGTGGGAAAAATAGACATGTGGCCGGATTGCGAACATGCGGGCGAACCGCGAACATACGCCCGTAGTATAGTTATGCTTCCTAGCTTGTTTCGAAGCGGTCTGAAGCAGGTCATTTACTTGGAAATCTTCGCCCAGCCCAGTAAACCACACAGAACCTTTTATTATAAAAATCAAGTTCGATTTGGCTGAAAAAAGTATTCCGTACGGGGCCGCATTGAAATCCACGGCCGTGAGTTGGAACAGTTCCGGCCGCAAACAATGGTCTTGTTCATTTTTCACTGCGCCGTATACGATCCGGCCGTAGGCTCATGCATAATGTGCATTGTGCGGCCGTATATCGTATACTTTCAAGTGTACGCATCAACCTCAAAAATACGGGCGTATATTCGCGGTTCGCACTACGGCCGGACATATACGTAGTGTGAACATAGCCTTAGTTGGTGCATGAAAGCTCATTTTCAGGCAATGTTTTGTGGGATCAATACTTACTCCTATGGAGCATTGCCAAAAAATAAGTCTCCATACACAAACTGGGTCTCTTCCTTCAAGATGTATGATTGTACATACTATATATAATGGGGTGCTGATAGTTTACGTATCTTTGCATTGAGGCTTAAATACCTTTAACATAATCAGGGGCAGATTAACTTTACCATAGGCCCCGGGCTGTTCACCAAGCCTGGGCCCCCCCACCCCACTGTAACTATGGCAGCACTAGCCTGGCGTTAATAGTACAGGACAGATAATATCATGATGTCCTGATTTGTGCAAAATTGCCATATAAAAACTGTGTTTTTTTGCAAATCATGGCGGAAGTGTAACGAGGAGACAGTACACCATTGAAAAGTGTTTTTGGGTGGTAATGAGCCCCCAGGAGCTCAGGGCCCCGGGCTGCCGACCAAAACGCCCCTATTATAATCCACTACTGAACATAATATATTTCCATGTGTCGGTGTTGATCAGCTTTTAATGTAGCAAATCTTCATATGTCATATATTTTTTATATGCATTAGTAGTTTGCCTTTACAGAACCCTCTCTGATATGTTAAGAAAAATATATTGTAATCATTTTAGGTCACCCAACCACTGTAGTATCAATTATTAAGTTGAAGGGGATTCTAAAGGCTGTACTGTTGTTCTAGAATACAATGACCATTAGTGTTTTTGTTACTAAGTACTACTGTGATTTAAAGCTGCTGACAACACCAGACGCTAACAATGAAATCATCTCTCTTTCTTCTCTGTGCAGTTCAGGCAGACACTCATTTGTATGTGAGGGTTCAGCTTGTCTGCTGTGTCTGGCCAAAGAGACGGATACTAATGGCATATGTTAATTACAATCCAACAACTTCCTTTCATTCGGCTGTTTATTAGCATTCTAAATTCTGCCCCATAGAACCAGCTGGCTCACATGTTATTTTCAATCTGAGTTCATGATGTGCAACAGATTACCTTCGTCAAACCGCCAACAAATCCAGCACCACATCTGATAACCTTTAACAAGGAAGCCAGTTGTAAAGTTCCATGACCAGCTCCAGTGACTGCATAATGATAGCACTGCACAACCTTATCGTTCATGCCAACAGCCTTAACATACAAACCTGTAGAGATGATAATAAAATATCATTGCTTATGTATTAACCATTTTACAGGTTACAAGTAAAGAAATATTTAAGCACTGAATTCCTATTTCCTTGTCAAAATGATGTTGCTTTAGATACTGCCATTACACATATAGAGATGGTGTTATTATTTATTGATTTCCTCCACATTATTTCTAATGTACAGGGAATATGGAGTTATTCTTTAAGATTTGTTCTCATACCTGTTAATATTAGATATTCTTTTTCCCATTGTTGCCCAGTTTCTCAAAGAATGGGGCAATCTTTATAGTTATAGTAGACACTAACAATGCTTGGATCCTGCAGGAAGAAGTTTGCTGTCAGGTTGGTGGGAAAGGTTCCCCTTCACCTCAAAATCCGGTTTGGCCGACATTATAAAGCTATATTCCCACATCCTTCTTTCTTGTCCGTTAATAATTTTTAAAATGACGTCCGTTATTTTGAGGATTGGCTGCCCCAATAACAGGTGCTGGTACATTATTCTAGTTTGGATTTACTAACTGGCCTTTAGGTGTGTCTTTAATTGAAAAGTCTATTAAATTTAAAGGGGTTATCCAGCACCACAAAAACATGGCCACTTTCTTCTAGAGACAGACCAACTCTTGTCTCCAGCTTGGGGGGGGGGGGGGGTTTGCTGCTCAGTTCCATTGAAGTGAATGGAGCTTAATTGCAAATCGCACCTGAACCAGAGACAAGAGTTGTGTTGTCTCTGAAAGAAAGTGGCCATGTTTTTGTAGCACTGCATAACCCCTTTAATAGTAAAAACAGAGAAAGGACCATGAAAAAACTGTGTGAACAACAAAAAAATAATGTCCGCTGTTTGACGTCCGAAAATAATTGTCAAGATCATTATTTTCATGTCCGTGCAGACGTCTGTCATTTTATACACTGTGCATTGGACGTCCATCATCCCAGTCAGTTAAATCACCACAATAGGGACATCTTTTTAAATAGAAAAAGCGTATGTCTTTTCTCTTTTTTTTTTAAGTTGTGTGAACATAGCCTAAAGGACATTATCATGAGTCCTATTGAATCAAAATAAGTCTTGTGCATAAAACTCACTTGAGGTTTTTGTATCCACAGTTACCAATCTTCTGGCAGCAGGAGTGACGTAACATGGATAGGGTAAAGCTGCCTTTACAGGTAAGAGTGGTTGGAGGACCAATAAATGAAGTAAATGACAGACTGGTACAGAGGGGGAGAGGACAATGCCCACAAAAGCTTACAAGCTACACCATGAGAGAAACAGCCTTGGCCTTTCCTATGAACTGCTATAAGCTGGAACACATATGATAATATAATAACTTCTCTTGTATGTTGCAAGTCTTATCATATTGGGCTGTAGTTCATACTTGCAGTCTCTATTAGACTTGCATGTCCTGAAACTATTTGGAGAAAGTACATTCAAGCATATTAATTGTAAAACCTGAATAAAGCCTTGTAGACATTTTAACCCTTAGAACACCTGGCCAATTTTCATTTTTGCACTTTAGTTTTTTCCTTCTCGTGTATATAAGGCCATAGCGCCATTTTTCCACCTAGAAACCCAGATGAGCCCTTATTTTTTGCACCACTAACTGTATGTTGCAAAAAAATTACATGCGCCGTGAAATAAAATTTTTTTTTATTTTTTTTTTTTTTTGGGGGGGGGGGGGGGTTACGCCGTTCGCCCTAGGGTAAAACTGACTTGTTATATATCTTCCTCAAGTCAGTACAATTATGATGATATGTAACTTGCAAAACTTTTATTTTATTTGATGGCTTTTAAAAAATTATGCTTATAACGTTTTTATCCTTTGGTCTATGGGGCTTTGTGAGGTGTCATTTTTGCGCCATGATAATACTTTCTTTATCGGTACCTTGTTTGCGTACTTACGACTTTTTGATCGCTTTTTATTTAAATATTTCTAGATTTGATGCGACCAAAAATGCGCAACTTTGCACTTTGGAATTTTTTTGCGCTTACGCTGTTTACCTGCAAGATCATGAATATGATAGTTTAATAGTTCAGGCGAATTCGCACGCGGCGATACCAAACATGTACATTTTTTTATATATATTTATTTATAAAATGGGAAAAGGGGGGTGATTCAAACTTTTATTTGGGGAGGGTATTTTTTTATTAATAAAAAAACATTTATTTATTTTTTATACATATACTAGAAGTACCCTTGGGGGACTTTTAGTATGATTGCTCTGATCTCTATGTTCTATGCAGTGACATAGGCATTCTGCAGCCGAGAGCAATAGAATGCAGAGCATTCCCGTCCGGGAAAAGATGCAGGGATCGCTCCTCTGCAATTGTGTCACGGGGGGGGGGGGGGCATATCCCCACTAAACCACCAATGAAGGGGGAAATGAAGCATTTAGATGCAGCTGTCAACTCTAAATGCCTATTTAGGGGATACAGCAATCGGACCATGTCCGCTAATAGCCGCGGCCCCCCCTCTGAACCCCCCTAGCGATGCCAGGATGTACATTTATGTCCTGGGTCGCCTAGGGGTTAGGCTACATATTTTGTCATTTAGGCCCATACCTTTACATGTAATGCTTAATAATGCTTCAATTCAATAGGTTAGGAGATTTCATGAACTTCTAATGAGCACAAGAAGGGTCCACCAAAGTTCAGTGCAAAGGTCCAAATACCATAAATACCAGAAACACACAATTTTAGACATTACATTGTTCTACTAAACTTATGTAACCCCATGAGGCCAGGGATGGGGGTTAAATATCTTTAACTACAATTACTAATAGATTAGCAATCCTAGGAGGGAGAAATCCTTTTAAACAAATACAATGCTGAAAATAATTAGACAAAATTAGAAGACATTAAATGTGAGGTAATACCTAGAGATCTTCTTAAATTACTGGGTGTTAAGCTTCCAAAACATTGCTTGCAAATGATTATGGATCATCTTATTGATTAAGATTTTTTATGGTTTTTTTATGTTTGTCTTTTTTGGTGTTGGTGTTTGCGTTGTTGGATGAGGATAGGATTTTTAAAGTATTGTTATAATATTATAGCATATAATTCTATAATATTATAGTATTTTTTGGTATACTTTTAGTGTTCATGTGTGGCTGATAAAGTGAGCATCGTTTTTATGTTTGTATTTTGCTATTAAGAAATAAACATGTCTGTAAAGGGCAAAGAAACTTTATAGATTGTTTTTGAAGAAGAGAGATGTTCCACAGTTACAGAAGGGGAAGATGGGAAGCTGCAACAGGGGATATACATGACACTGTTTGGGGGACCATATTGAAGAACTTAAAGAACTGTTCGAACAGCCCCTCCCATAGACTCATACATTTCAAAATATTCCATTGGCTTTATATAACATCTAACACGCCGAAAGAAATAAGATATGGGGAAAATGGAGTTGATTTTAAATTGTTGTTTGTTTCCCGACGCACATTGTCCGCGGAGGGATGATGGGGGGCGGGGTGCAAAAATCTTAACTTGTTTATGTAATATGTTGTTCTGTAATTTTACCTTACTTGTTGTTAAGTTGGAAAAATTAAAGTATGCTCATTCTGTTTCTTCCTGTCAATTATATTATCCAGTAGATTACCTAATTCACTGAACCATCGGACTATAGAACAATGATAGACAAATACTATATTCCACAATAACAAATAATTCAACATAAGACGTTATCACTGATGTCACTGAGACCCTTAGAGCCCCCTCTATACTTCTCTTCTTTTCAGTAGGGATTACCAGAGTTAAGAAAGTTTGCCAGATGTCATCATACCTAGACTTCCTTTCCCTCACTTCATTGGTCAATCGCAGGACAGCACCGACAACTCTCTCCGAAGCCATAATAGTGCTTGGACACTTACAAGACATATGGGGAGAGGAAGGGGTAATTGATCAAGAGAAGAAGAGAAGAAAGAAAAAAACAGCAACAGCAGCACAATAAGGCAAGGATTACAAAGAAAAGCAGCAAATTGCTGATGATGATTATGAGTAGGGATGGTCCGAACCGAGTTCGGTTTGGGTTCGTACGAACCCGAACTCTCGGTAATGATTCCCGCTGTCTGCCCGCTCCGTGGAGAGGGTGGATACAGCAGGAGGACCGCCTGGAAAACTGGGATACAGGCATAGCCATAGGCAGACAGCAGGAATCTGATTATTCTGTTATTCTCATCCTTAATACTTATTATACTAATTGCTTATGCTACTATTGTTATTGATATGTTAAACACAAGGCACAAACCTAACAAACACATTAAAGGGCAACGTTTTTTTTGTGATAAAAATTGTAAGCTACTTTTTGTCTTTAATAGAGATGAGCGAACCTGGAGCATGCTCGAGTCCATCCGAACCAGAACTTTCAGCATTTGATTAGCGGTGGCTGCTGAACTTGGATAAAGCCCTAAGGCTATGTGGAAATCATGGATATAGTCATTGGCTTTATCCATGTTTTCCAGACAACCTTAGAGCTTTATCCAAGTTCAGCAGCCCCAGCTAATCAAATACCGAACTTTCGGGTTCGGATCGACTCTAGTCTTTAACAATAATGCAAATTGCTGTGCCAATTTTTTTTTGTTTGTTTGATTTGATGGAAGTGGTATGCTGTATGAGGGGAATTTATGAACATTTGCACCAGAAAACTGGCATAAAAAGGTTGCACATTTTCGCGCAATGCTTACAATTTTTGAGCAAAAATACTTAAAAAAACATTTTTAATCAAAAAAGACCTTGCATTGAAAAACGAGCTGCAACTATCGTGAACGCTTTTATTAATTCCCCTCGATATGCTTAGTGTTAGCAATGTGTCTGGCAATGTTTTGATGAAAAAAAAAGTGAATGAGTAATAACTTTGGCAAACTCTTAAAAGAAGAAAGAAAAATGGTTGTGATGCCAAAACAGGCAGACAGCGGCTTTAAAATTTGGCATGACTGTTTATCATGTACAAATCCAGATTTATCCCCACTGAATTTTTTTTCAGCATTTTTTGTTGATATTTTTTATTGTGTTTTTAAAAGTCTATTGTAAATATACATATAATTACATACATAGTGTGGTTTTGGTATGTTTTGAGTAAGTCAAGCTTTTTTTATTTCTTTCCAAAAAGCACCTGACTTTGGAAATAGTGTTTTTCTCAAAACATAAATGTGTGTGAAGGAGCTTTTCTACATGTACCCCAGTTATACTGTACTCAGCAATATTAATTTATCAATGTGCGTATATAAAACATGTTTCAAAATGATTTTGATGAGGATTGCATACACATATGAGAATAGCTTAGATTCAGGGTCTGATAAAGAAAATGTTGATTTAGCACAACTGTTACACCTGCTAACAAGTAATTTAAACTCTATTTTTAACCAGCCATGCACAATGCAAGCAAAATTTCTTATACCAAAAGAAAACATAATAAAAACAGGCAAACTAAATTTCTCTTAATGTCAATTTAAGTGAAAAGATTTTATGAAAAAAAACAAAATAGGGTTGGATTTGAAACTATTTTAATTTTTAAAGGGGAAGTAAAGTTTTCTTATGATGTTTCCAAATGTATAATAGGAGAACATACAAATGTACATACAAACGTACACCTTCGGATAGCTGCTTTTAATCCAAGATCTGTCCTGGGGTCCGTTCGGCAGGGGATGCAGTTATTGTCCTAAAAACAACTTTTAATCCGGCAGCGATGTGTCTAACGGCCGGGGCTTACATTTGTATATGCATTAGGCTGGCACAACCTCTCCTTCCCTCCTCATCATTAGGAATGATCCAGGAACATTAACTGCTGTTTGAGCTTTGCACAGGTGTATTAACGATCCAGCCCATGTTCATTATGCACACAGAAGGGGAATAGAAAGCAATCTGCCTGGAGCATTCCTAATGATGAGGAGGGTGGGGAGGAAGGACAGAGAGGTGGTGCCAGCCTAATGCATATACTAATGTAAGCCCCGGCCGTTAGACACAGCGCTGCAGGATTAAAAGTCGTTTTTAAAACCATAACTGCATCACCTGCCGAACGGACCCAAGGACAGATCTTGGATTAAAAGCAGCTATCTGAAGGTACAAGTGGTTTTGGGGGGACAGATTGTGGGTACAGAGTCACTTTAAAGAGGTTATCCAGCGCTACAAAAACATGGCCACTTTTCCCTCTCTCTTGTCTCCAGATTGGGTGGGGTTTGAAACTCAGTTCCATTGAACTAAATGGAGCTTAATTGCAAACCACACCTGACCTGGAGACAAGAATAGGCTAAAAGTGGCCATGAGTCCTAGGCTCAATTGGAATAGACAAGTTCCTAAAGAGACCCAACAGTGTTTGCCTTGAAAGTTTGAAGTGAGTACACGGCATGCAATAGATGATATACCGTTTAACAATTCCCCTCCATTCAGGCCACCAATAGTATCACAAGAATAATATACTCTTATGTCTGAATCCAGGATCACTTCAAAAGTTGTAATACCTTGCAGAGCCACTATGAAAAGTAGGGCATGTGCTAGGACAAACAATTTAAAATCCGATGTAAACAAAACAGGGACTGCAGAGCTCGCAAGAGTGCCATGGTCACTTCAAACAGCTGATTGAACATCAGTTTTAAAAGCCTGGATAATTGCTTTAATGCTGGATTTTAGAGTAATCTGGCAGAACACACAGTGCATTGGATTTGCTGCGTATGAGCCTGTATAGCAAAATAATCGTCAGAGTGCCCATGCTGATTCTTGTCCATCAGCGAAAGTGTCTACACTAGAGATGAGCGAATACGATTCGATCGAGATGGTATTCGATCGAATATTGCGGTATTCGAAAGATTCAAATTCAATCGAGTAGTGTGACGAATACGCGGGAAACATTTGAAAGCCTTCCCATCGCACTTGGTGCTTTTTTTAATCCAATCACCATGCAAGGAGGCCATGAAGGACCCTCGGAGTACGCACGCAGCGCAAAAACTGCGAATACCCTCATTAGATGGCTGAACCACATGACCTAGAATATTTAATAATTGACTTGGGGTGTTTTGTGCACCCAGGCATGCTCCCCCTGATTTCACAGTGTCACTCCGGAGGTGTTGGCATCATTTAGAGAGGTTTCATGGGGGACTTGGTGACCTCCAAGTGGTTGAATTTGGATTTCCAAGTGCAGAGAATTTTTTTCCCATAGACTATAATGGGATCGAATATTTGTTCGAGTAGTCGAATATCGGTGCCTATTCGATTCGAATTCTCGAAAGTCGAATATTTCACTACTCGCTCATCCCTAGTCTACAGTAGTAAATAGATATATTTAGTTGTGAATAGACATATTACATTATATAAGCATAAATAAACCCAAGTGAATAATAAATAAATGTATATAAAGCATGGGTCTCCAAAATGTGGCCCTCCAGCTGTTGCAATAATTTCCCATTATGTCTGGGGAGCTGTCTTAATGCATGATGGGAATTGTGGTTTTGCAACAGCTGGAGGGCCACAGTTTGGAGACCCATGATATAAAGGCATATATATGAACAATCATGTAAAGTGCAGAAAAAAGAAGCCCAGCCTTCCGACTTGACAATTCATAACAGTGCTTACAATAATGTATATACACACATGAGGCCAAAGTGGATAGCATCATTTCATAAGCCAGAACACAAAATGAAGGTGTCAGAATACAGTGCATCGCAGACCGACTGCCATTAGCATCTAAAATGGGCATGTGAACCTCAGAACAGGACCATGGAGCAATGGAGGAAGGTGGATTGGTTTGATGAATCATGTGTGCAGCTGGATGCATGTGCATAGCTTGCATAGGAAAGCAATGGTGTCAGTATGCATTTTGGGAAAAAGGCAAGCCAGAAGAGACAATGTGATGCTCTGGGCGAATTTCTTTTGGGGAACTTTGGGTTCTGGCATTCATGTATATGTTATGTTGACATATACATTGTTGCAGACCAAGTAGACCTCATCATGGTTATGTATTCTCTAAGATTATGTTTATATAATGGATTTTTTTTAAATAAAAGCTTACAAGGCATTATGAATCTGCTGCTAACATCCTGGTGCCAGACACCAAAAGACACCTTGAGAAGTGTCACGGCTGTGTCACAAGGGGTATCTACAAATTATTAAATAGGTTACATATATTTTTTTTAAAAGTCAGGCTGGCTTTAAAAGAAAAAACAATAAGATAAAGATAATACACCTATGCTGAAACCCCACTATTGATGCTCCAGTGCTTTCTGGGTCCGTGCTGATCTCTTTTTCCTGGTTGCCATCTTGACACACAGGAAATGCCCGCTTGGCTAACCACTGGCTGAGACAGATTGACACTGCATCCAATAATTGCCTGAGTGGGCATATCCTGTGTGCTGACACAGGAAATAAGTAGTGGGGGCACAGTGTGGTATTGGCATCATGGTAACCCAATAAAAAAAAAAAAACTGGACAACCCCTTTAACATTACAGCTGATCAGTGTACTTAGAATTTGTATACATCTCACTGCTGTCCAGGGTCCTGAAACACTAACTTCCTTTACCCTCCCCCTCCTTATTTATTCCAAAAATAATTTCTATTCATGAAAAGAAAAACGTAAAGCTTGCAGACAATACATTTATTGCATAAGGACCACATCTTTACAATTTTTAACAGCTGAAGAAACACTTCTTCCAGCTACAAACTCAAACACCCATGTAGTTCCAAGGTTCGTATTAACTTAATTTCAATTTGATAACCTAAACCCAGCACTAACCATAACTAAACTTTCCCCTTTCCAATCTAATATATCTGTTTTTCCATATATTTTCTTATTACAGAACATTTACTACGACAAGGAAAAGAAAACTTTACTATCATATGCAGAAAGAACCCTTATCCCCTGCCTAGGTCTGTGAAAAAATGGGAGGTGTTAAAGTTAAGCCAGGTGGATTATGAATTTAAAAGCCAACGAAAATAGCAACAGGATTTGGGAGAAGAATGTGTGTTGGACTGGTCAACTTTATACAACAAAAAAGGCTTCAGTAGCTGCATGCCACCAGATCATACAATTTAAGGCTATGTTCACACTACGTAAAAGTACTTTTGTACGGGTGAACAATTCCTATTGTTCTATGGGATCCCGGCCGGAGCGTATACACATCGTATAAGCTTCGGCCGGGATCCTGCATGGGGCCGCAAATAACTGACCTGTCAGTTCACACAGTGAAGCAAGCGGCTCCGGCCGCTCGCTTCACTGTGTGCTATGGGGTGATGCACCCGAATCAGAACCCTGCGGCCAAAAGATTCATCCGGCCGGGGTCACAGAACGGCCGGTCTCTCACGACGTGTGAACATAGCCTAATAGGGTCCATCAGTTATATTACACACAGTTTTTTATGTATAGGATTAAGTTATGGACTCACGACAGATGTTCCAGATGTGGGGCGGGGGGGGGACAGGACATCTACATTTACTTTGGAGCTGCGTTTAGTTAGATAAATTGTGGTCCCTGATTTTTGAAACAATGAAAGAGAAAATAGGGGTAGAGATACCAAAGATTCCACAGATCGCTTTGCATGGAGATACCTCTAGTCTACACTTGGCCAGGAAAAAAAAAGAGAATGATCCTTAGAATGTTGTTTTATGTTAAATAAATTTTGGTGAAAACTGGATTTCTCCAGTCCCTCCAGATATGGGGCATTGGGAAAGATGCATTACACTGTTTGAAAAACATGATTATTGGGGAAGTTGTGTTGGTAGAATTTATATTGTGGTTTTTTTTTCCCCCCCCCCGTTTAAGGTTAAGGAAATTCTGAGTGATACGGAATATGGAGTTTACATTACTGTTGGGGAATTGAAGAATTTGGCTTGCAATTTTTGTATTGTTTCTTAAAGTTAAAAAAAAGTCTTCTTTATCGAAAAATCAAGTTGTAAAAAACAGAGTTACTAGCAGACGGCAGGGACTGTCAGCCTGATGAAACACGCATGAGCGTGAGAAACTGCTGTCACACATCCTAATGTTGTCTGGAGTCCCTGCTGTCTGCTAGCAACTCTGATTTTTATGACTTGATTTTTCAATAAAGAAGACTTCATGCAGTGAGTGCCTCCAATCTTCTCTTTGTGCTATTGGATTCAATGGTTGACTGCCTATTCGATAGGAAGAGCACCCTCCTTTTTTGTATGATAGACTGCTCCATTCACATGCTATAATTAGTGCTAGTGCCGGTTCACTCTGTTTCTTTTTGTTTCTAACTTGCGCACATATGTTTGTGATACTGAAGACACATGTATAACCAATCATGTATCACCTGTTTATTAAGGTTTGTGTTTCACAATTTATGCTTGAAAATGATAGCGTGATGCCATCAAAACATTGCGTCAGGTTTCCATTTCTGCACTTGTATTTTTGCTGAATGAATAAAGACTATCTATCTATTGAACTAAATAGTAAAAGAGATATTAGACACAAGGAATAAGTGAAGAATAGGTAAAAAAAAACACCATTCTACCATGTTCACTCCAACATGAGCAACATTATCCCCTCCTTCTAATGAACTGCAATAAAATAATATGATACACTATATTAACACTATAAATGTAGAAAGGGAAATGGGAATGGGGTGCGACAGACCAATGATGAATACAGGCAGTAAGGCTCAACAAATGCAGGCTCTACAACACTAGGTACTGAACCCACATTTATGCAAAGAAGGGACATGGGAAAAAATTTCCTCCAATGATTTCAACGAGGGAGACAAAACCATCATAGAAACCAGCTAAGCATTGGGTCTTCCGTGTTTAAACACGGAAGAAATTTAAAGGTGGATGCTGGGGTGGCAAATTAGCTTTTTTAAACACTGAGACAGATGTTGAGAACTGCCACACAAACACCAATTATGACTAGATTTACATAAAGCAGGCCATTTACATTGAGACTCATTATACGCAAAACAATTGCCGTTTTTTAAGAAATAAGAGAGAAAGGACTGTAAACGAGGTTTTTGAGAAAGCAGTCCAGCATCCTTAGTACCCCAACGTAATGTTGGAAAAACAGAGAGCTTCTGTCTA
Organism: Dendropsophus ebraccatus; assembly: GCF_027789765.1. Taxonomy (NCBI): domain Eukaryota; kingdom Metazoa; phylum Chordata; class Amphibia; order Anura; family Hylidae; genus Dendropsophus; species Dendropsophus ebraccatus. The sequence continues at coordinate 68,375,773 of NC_091458.1, forward strand.
ACATTCTCATCACACAAAATCTAGCCAATACCGCCACATTTTTATAGGCCTTAAGCAAAATATCAATATGTTAAAAGTGACTTGAACATTTTTCAGAATAAAGTTCTCTCATAACACTGCTAAAAATTCAAAACACTTGAAACCAATTGTCGAAGGAGCGTAAAATGGGACGGCGCCTTGATTCATCAGCAAAGGGCACGACAGATTAACGAGAGATACAGACAGTTATGGTCCTTTTACACGGGACGATTGATTGTTCGTTTTTGCACGATAACGGTCAAATTCGAACGATAATCGTACATGTAAACGCAGCGAACAAACAAACGACCAGCAAAAAATCGTTCATTTTGATCTTTCAACATGTTCTTAAATCATCGTTGATCGTTCGCAAAAAATTTGCAGATCGTTCCGTGTAAACATTCTTTCAGCGATTTCACCTATGTGTGAGATAGGCTAAAACGATCGCATAGCGAATTTTCCGTACTATGTATCGTTCCGTCTAAACGCTGATCGCTATAAAAAAAACATCGTTCATTCAAAATAGTTAATCGTGCGATCGGGCGAATTATCGCACCGTGTAAAAGTACCATAAGAGCCCTATTCCACCGGATGATTATCGTTTGCATAATCGTTAACGATTAACGATCTCAAACGGCCGCTATTGCGAAAGACCTGAAAACGTTCACTCATTTCCATGGAACGATAATCGTTACTTATGATCGTAATTGCGATTAGTTACTTATGATCGTAATTGCGATCGTTTTTTCTTCGCTATTTATTTGCTATTGCGTTCGTATCTGTTGCGAACAACCAAACAATGTCTTATTCAATGCGAACGATTTGCGAACGTTTTGCGAACGAGCAACGATAAAAATAGGTCCAGGGCTTATAGAGCGATCAACGATTTCTCGTTCGGTCGTTAATCGTTAACTGCATTTCAACCGAACGATTATCGTTTAGATTTGAACGATTTAACGATAATCTGAACGATAATCGTCCGGTGGAATAGGGCCCTAAGGCTCCTATTCCACGAGCCGAGGAGGGCCCGATCAACGATGTAAACGAGCGGCGATATGCTAGATCGCCACTCGTTTACTGGGCCTATTCCACGGCCCGATGATCGTTGAGCGAGGGCTGCAGGGACATCGTTACCGATGTCCTTGCAGCATCATACATTACCTGTCCAGGCTTCTTCTCCGCGCTGTCTTCATCCCCGGGTCCCGCGTGCTCTATCTTCAGAATGGCCGCTCAGCTGACAGGCCACACTCACAGGCCGTGGCGGTCCCGGACTGTTATTGGCTGAGCGCTCCATCAGCTGACCGGCCATTCTGAAGATAGAGCGTGCGGGACCCGGGGATGAAGACAGAGCGGAGAAGAAGCCTGGACAGGTAATGTATGCTGCTGCTGTTTCTCAAATCGTCGGTCGCCCGCCGCGCACCGCTATTTAACCGTAGTGATGCATGGTGGGGGAACGATGATTTTAGGTCTGGCTCTAAATGAACGATCAGCCAATGACACAATCATCGGCTGATCGTTCTCTCTATTTCACCGAACGATAATCGGCCGAATCGGGTCAAATGGGGACGATCCGGCCGATTATCGTTACTGTGGAATAGGGCCCTAAGGCTCTACAATGCAGGTTGAGCAACCCCAAGGTATTTCACCCACATTTATGCTCAGCACAGAGGGAACATGGGGAAAAAAAAATCTCCTCCAATGAATTCATTGTAATTGGGGAGCGTCAAGGTCTCCTTTCAGCATCAGCAAGTATATTCCAAAATCAACTGGCACTCCGGTAACAATCTGTGGTGCGGTGCACAGAGCAATCGTAGTAACAGATAATAAAGGAATCCCGCCACTCGCTATTTACTTTGCTCTTGTAAGTTTTATTGCATCAAGCTGGACGCGTTCCGACCTGAAGCGGCCTTGTGATGCTGTTGACTAATGCTGCGTTTACACGTAATGATTATCGTGCGAATTTGCGCGATAACGGTCGAATTGGAACGATAATCGTACGTGTAAACGCAGCGAACGATCGAACGACGCACGATAAATCGTACATCGTGATCTTTCATCAGGTCAGCAAATCGTCGTTCATCGTACGCAAAAAATTCGCAAATCGTTCCGTGTGAACAGTCGTTCGCCGATTTAACTAATGTGTGAGATAGGCTTAAACGATCGCAAAACGATCGCAGTGCGAATTTTCGTATGATATATCGTACCGTCTAAACGCTGATCGTTATAAAAAAAAATCGTAAATCCGACATCGCTAATCGTACGATCGGGCCAATAATCGTTACGTGTAAACGCAGCATAAGACCACTACAGGTCAGAATGCGTGCAGCTTGATGCAATAAAACTTACAAGAGCAAAGTAAATAGTGAGTGCCGGGATTCCTTTATTATCTTCAGCAACAACAAGTCATAGGTTAGAAACGCTGTTCGATGACCTGCTACTGTCACCCCAAAGGAATTTCTGGCCACAAGGTCACTCATAGGTGATAATAAAAGCGGGGGAAAATTCCCACTAAAACAACTGCAGATTATAGAGAATAGGTTTTTCGAATCCAATGTAGAGATCTCTGACTATTCCCTACTCTGTTTTACTCACTTTAGCCTAACCCCCCATTATTTATCAGTATCCCCCACACTCCCTGTGCCGTGATGCATTTCATCTCTATGCATACACAGAGACTAGGTGTATGACTGGCTCATACACCTTTATGTGTACTACCCTATTCTCGGATCAGTAGAATCATTTGTTCATCTGTAATTTCTGATTCTATCTGTATACTATATATACTCTATACCTCCTGAATCATAGTACTGAGGAATGGGTTGGTGCTATATAAATAAAGATTATTATATTACTATTAAGACATAAAGAAGTGAACGTGCTATAATTTAACTTTAGGTTTACCCTTTTTATTCATTTAAAGGGAAACTTCTAACCTGTGCATATGTCCCTATAGCGCAAGTGGCTCTGAAGATCAAGGTAATTTTCTTACCTTCATCCTTGACACTGTTTACAGCATATTAGCAGTTTTATTCATATGCTAATAAGGTGTTCAATTGCCTTGGGGGCGGGGCTACCTCCTTCAGTGCACTGATCTTCCCCGGCCAGTCCACCTTTCCTAATGAATATTGAGCTGCTCTGCTAATATTCAAGGGGAGGGCTGCCTGGGTTAGATCAGTGCACTGCACTGCCTGACCCTGGTGCACCAAAACATTGCATTAGCATATGAATACCTCTGGTAATATATGAAAAAAACAGCACAGAGGATGAAGGTTTTAAAATTACCTTCATCCTCAGTTCCCCCAGATGCTTTAGAGACATATCAGCAGGTTAGATGCTTTCCCTTTAAGGTGTACATTTGATTTATAATGAACCGTATTATGAGCAAATTCCCATACCAACGTTCGCCATACTGCCTTCAATGAAAGCAGAATGATACAATACTACCATACGTGAGTTAAGGGTTAGTTAATGGGCTCCAAAAGTAACTTTTGAGATTAAAAGTCCATAGGACCTTGTGCTCTATGTTAACATCAGCATTGATTTGGCATCTGATATTAGTGAAATTAAACATTGCTGACAGGTTTTTCTGTAGATAATAGCTGATCACTGCAGAGTCTTAGATACATGTCTCTATACAATTGTAGAATGTCTGCCCAGTGCTGAACTGTTTCATCTTCATGTTCACATTTTGTTAGGTTTCAATACTTAAAGGGAACCTGTCACCCCCGTGCCGGGGTGACAGGCTCCCGACCCCCCGTTAGAGCCCCCTATACTCACCTAATCCCGCCGGGTCCCGCTTCTGGATCCGGTCGGGTGACGGAGATATCAGCCGCTGCAGCCCGGCGCGCGCGCTGAGAGATGAGTCCAACGCTCATAGAGAATGACGGAGCGCTGGACTCTCCTGTCATTCTCTATGGGTGTTGGACTAATCTCTCAGCGCGCGCGCCAGGCTGCAGCGGCTGAGATCTTCATCACCCGACCACCTCCAGAAGCGGGACCCGGCGGGATTAGGTGAGTATAGGGGGCTCTAACGGGGGGTCGGGAGCCTGTCACCCCGGCACGGGGGTGACAGGTTCCCTTTAACATTTCTAGTTTGTTATTAGCTATAAGAGCCAGGGCTGTATTGTAGTAATAGCCATCATTCTGCAGAGATCCAATACTCCCTTGACCTAGGTTCACCTAAAATGTGAATGAAGCCCAGCCCTAACATCACAACAAAACTTTCCTAAGCTTCACACAATTTCATTTTTGATGAGTGTGTAGATGTTAGTTCCCATATTTGCAGACTCAGCAGCTTGTAGGAGTCACAATAATCATTCAGAGCTAATCTATGTATAAAGCTCATCTAATGTGTGAGCGTATCTGAAATTTCTTCCTTGCAGTCAGGATAATGAACAGTCCCCTAGCAGGTTCAGCATGAAATAATGAAACTACATGAGATAACTAATTATTAAGGAAAAAAAGGAAAGCACAATAATGGCTGATATAATGTATTAGAACTTTCTAAAGTTATTATAAGTTATTATAAAGTTATTATAAGCAGTTTAAACCCATTACAAAGAATACTTACCATACTCTACATTCTGAAAGTCATTAACACTGTGAACATTACACTGGCACTGCTGACATTTCTATATGAACCTATTGACTGGCTAAAAGGAAAAGAAAAGTTCTTGATTTCTTCTTCTGATAGCTGGACTCACCATGGATCTGACGACAGCTGTCCCTTCGGGTAACTAGACCTGTGGCCAGATCATTATGGACCTACGCAGTGGCAGACAAACCACTTGTGCCCACAGCCTTTGAGCAGCTGAGATGTGATCTTTTTTAAAAGGTGCTATGGTATGACGTCATTGTGCCTGATGGAGGGAGGGGAGGGCTGTATACATCAGGGTGCTATATTACTGGGGGGGACAACATGGGGCATTATTACTGTGGATTGGTTGTATACAGCAGGGAGCATTAATTACTATGGGCCTCTGTATACAGCAGGGGCATTACTATCGGGGGTGTCAAAACAGGTGACATTATTTCTAAGGGGTCTTTACACAGTAGGGGGCATTATTACTATGGGAGTTACAACAGGGGGCTTTTTTTTTTACAATGGGGGAGGTGGTTACCAAAGGGAACTTTATTACTATAGGGGGCGGTCACAACAGGGGGCATTATTACTATGGGGATGGTACATAGCAGGAGGCATTATTACTATGTGGGTGATAACAACAGGTGGCTTTATTACTATGGGGGGTGGTCACAACAGGGGGCATTATTACTATGGGGGTCACAACAGGGGGCTTTATTACTATGGAGGTGGTCACGGGGGCATTATTACTATGCGGCACAGCAGGGGGTACGATTACTATGGGGGCATAGTAGAAGGAATTTATACTTTGGGTGGGTGGGGAACTTTATACAGCAAGGGCATTATCAGTATGTGGGGGTGCACAACAGGAGGCATTCTTACTATGAGGACTGCTCATGGCAAGGGATATTATTACTATATGGGTGGCACAGCAGGGGACATTATTATTATAAGGGGGCACTGTACAGTGGACAATATTACTATATGAGGGCACAGCAGGGGGCATTATTACTATACAGGGGATTGATAGAAGGGCACCTTATTACTATATGGGGGATCCTACATACGGGGGCAACCCACATACTCACTTTACTGCACATGACACCAAACAGTGCAACTGCTACTGTGTGGGACCCTATAGGTAGGAAAAAGGGGAGGAAGTTGAGGGAAAAGTGCAGAGCCCAAGATGTTTGTCTGTCAGGTTCTGAAGAGAAGAATTGTAGCTGGAAGAAATCATCATGGAGGCCGGGACCGGATGGAGACGAAAAGGGAAAGTGACGTCTCAGATTGAAGAAGACGTCACCTGTGAGTCACTGAATGCCGTTTTTTATTTTATTTTGTAGAACAATTTGTAGGGGAGCCCTGAAGTGGAAAAGGGAAAAGGTTGGTGGGAAACACAGGGGGGAGACTTTTTGTTGCACAGGGGCCCTATGCAGATTGTGTTTGCCCCTGGGTCTACATCCATTTTACAGACAGCAAAACTGAAGACGATATACGCTCCTCTTTGGGGAGCTTTTGGTCAGTATTTTAAGCCAAAACCAGGCAGAAAAGACTGAAAAAGGTGCAAATATTATAGTTTTTTTCTCTGTCATTTCCTCTCCTGGTTTTAGATAAAATATCTTGTTTAAAATTCTACATGCCAGCCCAGCCTTACCTGTGGAGCGTGCATGTTTATGGGAAGGGAAGGACAGGCTGCTGTTGATAAAAAGAGCAAACTAGGGACACTTTCTCAAGCAATACTCTGCTACAATAGTAGTAGAAGTGGAGGTCACAAATGAATTTCTTATTATAATGTTATTATCGGCATTGCTCCAGGGCCACCAGCAGAATACAGACACTGGATTCTGAGAAATGAGAGACTACAAGCGTTGTCTTGTTGTGTTGTTGGAATTGTGACATCTCTAGGGTTCTAGTTGTACAGAAAATCCAGTCCCTGTTTATTCTATTGCAATGTCAATGAAAAGTAAAATAATGACATTGTTATGTTACATTAATATTTTGAAATAATACGTTTAAAGGGGATTTGTAAAATAAAATTAATTTTGCTGCAATAATCACATAGACAAATAGCAGCTAATTATGTGTGGAAGTCTTTTTATTATGTTAACTGGCTTAAAAGTAACCTAGACGTTCTCTGGGTTCTCAGATGCTAATTAATCTCTCTTATGCTTTCCAGCCTTTGATACATTTGTGACAGCCATGGATTTCCTACGACTGTAACTCTCCTACAGGACTTTGATGTTAATGCACTTCAGCCAAGATTCATGAAAGGAATATTCTCCGAAGCTGGCAACAATCCATTTATCTTGTCATGTAAGGTACAAAATGATGTTGAAAGCAGACTGTGATGTGTATGCAGTATACGGCTGACCACTGAAATAAATAGGATATGTTCATGTTCACATTCTGTATACAAGACTGTAAATATAAACTAGACAAGATGTATTAAGCCAATTTAAAATTTACTGTATTGCAGCAGATTTCACGCTGCGAGTTCCACAGTGAAATCTGCTGTGATACTCTATACTGTAAACCAGTGATTTTCAACCAGTGTGCCGCGATACATGGTTGGGTGTGCCGCGGGAAAAGTTCCCCAAACTATGGTGCCCCTGTGAAACAGGAGAAAACAATGGGGGAGAGAAACCTGGGGATGGGGGAGAAACAGGGGAGAGAAGCAGGGGGGAGAGAAACATGGGGATGGGGGAGAGAAACAGCGGAAAGAAGCAGGGGGAAGAGAAGTTTGGTGGAGAGAAGCAGGGGGGATAGAAGTATGGTGGAGAGAAGCACAGGAGAGAAGCACGGGGGAGAGAAGCATGGGGGAGAGAAGCACAGGAGAGAAGCAGGAGGGAGAAGTATGGTGGAGAGAAGCACAGGAGAGAAGCAGGGGGGAGAAGTATGGTGGAGAGAAGCACAGGAGAGAAGTAGGGGGGAGAAGTATGGTGGAGAGAAGCACAGGGGGGAGAAGAAAACAGAAAACAGGCCCACTGAGTGAGTATAAATACATTTAGAATCTATATTATTAACTATATGTATAATATGTACTGTTTTAGTGTCATTTTGTGCCATTTTGGTTGGTGGTGTGCCCCGGGATTTTTTAAGTATAAAAAGTGTGCCGCGGCTCAAAAAAGGTTGAAAATCACTGCTGTAAACTATAGTTTTTTCTTTGTTTTCCAATGTTATGTTATATAGAAGTAACAAGTAATCTGTTGTAATAAAAAACATGTACATAAAATAACCAAAGTAGATCAGAACATATTTACATGTGAGCTGGTGACACCATCTTCCATACACACACCTGCCAATTATGTTTGGTTAATTTGTCTCTAAATTTTTTTCATCAAAAACAAGATGGTAAGAAGAGTGCAATCTTCTTCATCATTTTTATACTTATATTTTTAAAATAGAAGATTAAAAATACCAGTTAGATCAGTCATAAATATACTTGAAAAAGAAAGGCATTGCTTATATTGTTTTCCTTAAAGCGTAACTGTCACATTTTTTTTATTGCAGAAATCAGTAGTATAAGCGATTTTAAGAAACTCTGTAATAGGTTTCATCAGCCAAAAAAGCCTCCTTCTGTACTCAAGAAGCAATTTCCCAGCCTCCCCCCCTGACATTATCAGGCAAACACGTCTTCATTACAGAGAAGCCAGTGAAGACGGGCTCTGCTCTCTCCATTGTAAGCCTATGAAGGGGGGAGGGGCTGAGGGAGATGAGGGAGCAGGAAGAGGTGACATGAAGGTCAGCTGTTTGTAGACTCTCTGGGCACCTAAACCGCAGGATTCTGGGGTCAGAAAGGTCAGTGCTTATCTATGAACTTACTGAGAGAAGATTGCAGGGTGTTGTGCTGTGCAGGACTGCTCCATGCTCAGTCACTCCTAACAGCCCCTCCCCTCTCCATAGCCACATAATGGAGACAGAAATCCTGCTTTATCTGCAGTGAGGGGGGAGGCTGGGAGATTGCTTTTTCAGTACAGAAGGAAACTCTTTTAGTACATAAAACCTATTACAGAGTTTCTTAAAATCGCTTGAACTGTTGATATTTAATGTTTTCAGAAAAATGACCCTGAAATGACAGTTACGCTTTAAGCATCACACTATATTTTTGAGAAATCCAACTAACAGAATAAAGCAACAAAGAAACAATAAAACGTTTTAATCACTGATCTGTTTTACACGAGTAAGAGGATTGAGGAAGCACTCCTGCAAAAAAAGTTATATGTGTCCGTTAGCTATCTACATGAAATTGGAATCACTTTCCCAGTTCATTCCAATGAGTGGAATAAGTAGAAAAAGTGCCTTCTGCTCCAAATATAATTGTAAGTATCAGCTAATTTGAGCACTGGTCACATGGTACAGAGCAGGATAAAATGGAGCCAATATTTCACTAATAAAGGGACCAAAAACTAATTTAAGCAGTGGGAAATCCCCAAAGAAAACCTCTCCTGCTCTCCAGACTGGAAAGAATACACCACTTCCTGAAGGACATACAGCAGGTGATAAGTACTGAAAGACTTGAGATTTTTTTTTAATAGAAGTAACTTAGAAATCTCTGGCACCAGTTTCTTTTTGCTGAACTACCCCTTTTATGGGCCACAGAATAAATATTTTTTGTTAGAGTGCTTCTATAATAAATACCCCGAATATTTATGTACTACTCGCAGATAATCTTTATAAAAGAAATTTAGGTTTTTGTACAAACAACCTGATTTTAATATGTAATTATTCTTTTTCTAACCAGGTGTGTTTTTTTCCTCTAAAACAAGTGTTGCATATGTGTACATTGTGTAGTATGACTTCATTATATTGCACATGGGTGATAATTGTCCATGTAGAGAACACCAGTGCCCATAGAGGGAGTAAGCAAGCGGTCCAGCAATACCACCACTGCCAGATCATCCCCCTAGCTCTGGACTATACCACCCCACAGACATCACATCGCAACAAAATGGCTGTTGCACAGCACCATAGCAGTGTGTACAGATGGATAAGCTCACCTTATATATAGATGTTATAACTTTGGACCTTACAGTAGCAAGTGCACAACAATCGATGGTTAGATCAACTGTCTACAAATAGAAAAAATAATTTGACATTGCTACTTTTCCAACAAGTGGGCCTCCTGTTAAGATAACTCCAATGGACAACCTTGATAGAGGTGAGAAAAGAGCAAAAGTATAAAAAAAACATTTTAAGAACACTATAAAAACCACAAACACCTTTGTTCATGTGTCCACTTTCAGAAACACGGGGGAAAATGATGTTCATGGAAGGACACCATGAAGAAAGCCACTGCTGAGGAAAAAAACCTTGTTCTATGGACAGAGACAAAAATGTAACTTCTCAGTACAAATGAACAATGCAATGTTTGGAGAAAAAAAGAGCACTACCCCCTTAAAACCTCAGCCCATCTATTTAACGTTGTAGATGGAGTATTATAGTTTTGGGTTGCTTTGCTGTGTATAGGGTTGTTTCAGGCAAAAAAAGAACCGATGAGCTTTCCACAGGATAGATTACCAGTCACTGATCAGCGGGATGCCCGCACTGCACAGTAAATAGGGCAAGAGGCAGTTTTCTCCACCTTCTTGAGCAGAGGTGGCAACATGTTACTGCAACTCAGCTGTCTTTCCCGATCACCCAGGGTTTAACCAGCATTTAACTATAGACATTTATGACCCGCAGACTTTGCACTGGGTCCTCAGCAGAGATGAGCGAACTTTTCAAAAGTTCGGTCCGACCGGACTTTCGGATTTTTTCAGGAAGTTCGGTCCGACCGAATTTCGGATTTCTTCGGATTTCATAGTTTAAAGCATCCATATGATACAGGGGTAGTGTATTTGGTTGAATTTAGGGCTCTACATGTCAGTAACATCATTATTTTTTTGATATCTCAAAGTCAATTTTTTTTTAGACTTCAAAATTCACCATTACAGGGTCTATGCAGGAAATTCACCATTACAGGGTCAATGCAGGAAATTCACCATTACAGGGTCTATGCAGGAAAAAGGTCACAAATGCAGTGAAGGAGCAGCAGTAGTCATTGGAGCCCAGTGGAGGTCCAGCAATAGTCATTTAAGGCCAGTACAGGAGCAGCAGTAGTCAACATGGAGGCCAGGCAGGAGAAGCAGTAGCCAACATGGAGGCCAGGCAGAAGCAGCAGTAGCCAACATGGAGGGCAGGCAGGATCAGCAGTAGCCAACATGGAGGCCAGGCAGGAGCAGCAGTAGCCAACATGGAGGCCAGGCAGGAGCAGCAGTAGCCAACATGGAGGGCAGGCAGGATCAGCAGTAGCCAACATGGAGGCCAGGCAGGAGCAACAGTAGCCAACAGGGAGGCCAGGGCAGGAGCAGCAGTAGCCAACATGGAGGCCAGGCAGGAGCAACAGTAGCCAACAGGGAGGACAGGGCAGGAGCGGCAGTAGCCAACATAGAGGCCAGGGCAGGAGCGGCAGTAGTCAACATGGAGGCCAGTGAAGGCCCAGCAGTAGCCAACATGGAGGCCAGGCAGGAGCAACAATAGCCAACAATGAGGCCAGGCAGGAGCAACAGTAGCCAACAGGGAAGCCAGGGCAGGAGCACACACTTTCAATCAGAAGGGTCCAAGTATGGAAATTGGGTATAAATATATATATATATATCACTTTTTTTTAAGATACAATGCTATACACCTGAACCAGGTATTTTAGTCTCTCAGGTTAAGACAGATGTGATATACACACTTTCAATCAGAAGGGTCCAAGTATAGAAATTGGGTATATAGCACTTTTTTTTTTAAGATACAATGCTATACACCTGAACCAGGTATTTTTGTCTCTCAGGATAAGACAGATGTGATATACACACACTATCAGAAGTATAGGACTTGTATATCTGTACTGCACGTTTTGGTTCTGTGCACCCTTTTCTGTCCAATGCCTAATCTATCTATCTTTCGCCCTCTCTATATTTCTCTCTCAATCACTAGATGTTTCTCCTCTCCGTTTTCCTAACCTTTCCTTTCCTTTCCCACAATATCTTCTCAGTAGTCTGTAGTACACAACAGCAGCTTGCTTCCTCTCTCTCTCTCTCTCTCTCTCTCTCCCTCTACACACTGCGTGGTGCGGTCATGTGACCGCTCCTTTTAAAGCAATACCGACGTCACACAGTGGGTTGGGTTAGTACAAGATCCCTGCTGACTGGATGTGTTCCGGGCATCATGGGAAAGCGATTTTCCTGCCCGGAAGACTTCCTGCTTTCTAGAATGGCAGCTGTCATTTTAGAAAGCAAGAAAAAAAAATTGGAGCGGATTTCCAAAAATCCGAATCCGATCAGACTCGGATTTTTGGGAAAATCCGAACCGGATCCCATACCGGGCAAACCAGTTCGCTCATCTCTAATCCTGAGCTGATCGATAGCACAATGGGGAGGATTCATCAAGACTCCATCTTGGTTACGTTCCCAAAATGGCGCAGATTGTATAAACCTCTTGGTTGGAGCAAAAATCTGTTCCTTTTCTTTGATTTACATCCTACTCACTGAAGAAAGGTGTGGAAAGACAGGAAGACGTAGCCTCAGATTCAAAAGAGTTAGGGCCCTATTCCACAGGACGATTATCGTTCAGATTACCGTTAAGTCGTTCGAATATAAGCGATAATTGCTCGGTTGAATAGCAGTTAACGATTAACGACCAAACAAGAAATCGTTGATCATTTAATAAGACCTGGACCTATTTTTATTGTTGCTCATTCGCAAATCGTTCACATTGAATAAGACGTCGTTCGCAGAAGTGACGAACACAATAGCGACGAAAAGACGACTGCAAGAACGATCAGAGGTAACGATTATCATTGTGTAAATGGGTGAAAGATTTCAGGTCTTTCGCAATAGCGGTCGCTTGGAACGTTTATTGTTAACGATTATGCGAACGATAATCGTCCCGTGGAATAGGGCCCTTACTGAGAGGAATACACCTCTCAGTATATCCGGCATGGGACATGGGAATGGGGCTTTATGTTAGACCGATGTACAAGTACTCCAATCTTGATAAATGCCCCTGATGATTTGATTTTGAATTTTTACTCTTTGATTGAAGTCAATGGGGAATATCTAAAACAAACACTTTCTCTTTCCAAAGCAAAGATTGTCAAGCAGTGCCTGAAAAAACCACAACGCTCATCAATTTCTGCTTGATAAGATTTGTTCAGTTCATGCCCACTTTCCTGCCGCTGTCTTCTGCTGAAGATTTTCTATTTGTTATTTTACAACATGTGAAATGATGTTATAATAATTGTGATTCCAGCAATTTTAAAAGTATATGTACGTGAAGCAAACATGTATGAATGCTAAAAGACAAGTGTAGATGTTCCAAAATGAATATATTACTGTAACACTCTACAATAAGCATCAGGACATGTTTTCCCCGACTCCAATTAAACTGTACAATGAGCTGAAATGCATAATAATTACCCAGCAACGCAAAAACAAGAGAAACAGATAATCTGATAACAAAGAGAAATACAGGACATGAAAACAAATATATTGTCATTGACTACAATGTGAATAGAGGACACAATAAACCGTCAATAGGTGCCATACAGAGCTGTCACTTTATTGCTCATATTGCACATGGCTCATGCTTGAGATAAATTCTCATTATTTCGTATTGTTATAGTTAATAAAAATTTTGCCGCTGCTCACAATGTAACAATATTATCCACTAAACACACTAGTATATAAAAACATGGTAATAAATGGGCTCGGATATTTGCAAGACCTACAAAATGTTTTTGTCTGCAATAAAATAATTGCTGTGTTGGGCTTCTCTGTCCTATATCAATCAGTTATGGTGCCACCTGGTTCTATATTACCATATTATGTGACCAGCGCCGATGTCAGTACCTTGCTTACCCCAGCAAGTGCCAGGGCCCACAGCGCCTCAAGGGGCCCCCTGGCACTTGCCCCCCCTCCGGAATGCAGGGACGCGCTATCGCTGGCACCCGACACCTGCCACGGAGTCATGCCGGCTGGGGGAAGATGGGAGGAGGGGAAGGGGGTTGAGAGGGAAGAGGGATGTTTTCAATTTGGGGGGAGGGGGGTGTTTGTGGCAATTTTAATGTTATCATTTGGGGGTCTAAGCAAAGGCTGGGGAGAGCCTGCTGAGATCCCCTCATAGTGACAGTAGACTACTGTTTGCTAATCAGTAAAAGTATTATTTATTTATTTTTTACTTTACAATAAACTGGACTACAATGGAAAGAAGATTGTTACTTTTTTATGTAATAAAAGGGTCAACAAGCGTTCTCTAAGGAGTTTTATTTTAATAAAAGATCTTTTTAAAGGTTTGTTGTTTTTCTTACTTATTTTTTTATCTTAGTAGTTAAAGACGTCTAATAGATGGCGTCTATTACTATTCCGGGGCCCTTACCTGATAGCGTCAAATTGCTGCTACTTGGCTTTGTATCTGGTTGGTTAGAAACTTTACATTTTTCATTTACAGCCAGTGTCTGGCGTTAGTAAAAATCAGTAAAAAAAATGCAGGAATTTATTAAATTATTGGATGCATTATCTTGAGCTCTGAAATTGCTTTAAAGCGTGACTGACGTTATAACTAGAGATGAGCCAATCAGCTTCATTTTGCTTCATACAAAACAAAACTGAATGTTGTTTGAATCCTTCTTGCTGGCGGCTCAGTGGAGAGGGATACAGCCCAAGGACAACCCGGAAAATGGCAGGAAAACATGGATACAGCCATAGAGATGTGTAATAAAGTATTATGACTATGCCTGTTGGGACCTTGGCGCAGTCCTCAGCTCAGAGCTTTTTGCAAAGGGTTAGTACTTATTCTGTGTTTTCTTTGCATTTGTCTGAGCTCCAGTCCGAATACTGTCCTACTCTTTTTGCTCTGCTTATTGATTTCTCTGCCACACACACATATTTTCCCTGCTGAGTTCCTTCTGGTCACTTTACAGGTAACTGTTTTGCTTTGTTGATTGACATCTAATTTCTACATTTACCCTGTGTTTGTTTCTGTGTGTGTGTGTGTGTGTCATCCAGACACGTCCTGGACCATACCCCTGACCTCCTATAAAGCATCTCCTGTGTCCTAACCCTTAACCCTGGCTATTATGTCTAGTTCTCTAGCAAGGTACTACAGAGACCAAAATATTTTGCATGCCCCCATATAGTAGTACTGCCCTCACAGTGCCCCATATAGTAGGTTCCCTCTGGCATGCATGAGAAATGCTCCAAGTAGTAGTTGAAACATTGCGCTTTTGGACTTATATCCAGTAATTTACAGGTAATGTCTTCTCTGATCGGAGTTGCTCACTTTTCTTTTTCTTTCCATCTGGCCCGAACCACAACTATTCTTTCCAGAATGTGCCAGAGAAACATTTTAGGTTATTTGCTCCAGCAATATGTGCTTTCATATAGTAATAAAGGCCCTTTGGGCTTCCATGTAATAAGTTGGTCCCCTGTGTGCTCCCATATTGTAGTTAGACCCTTCTGAGCTTCCATATAGTAGGTAGACACCCTCTGTGTTCCCATATAGTAATAGGACTTCCCTATGCTGTGTCCCCATACAGTATTAGCCCACTCCTATAAGTTCCCATATAGTATTTAGGCCTTTTTATGCCCCATATAGTAGTTTGGTCCTTTCTGTACTCCCATATAGTAAAAGTCTTCCTGTCTACCCCCAGATGCTGTTAGCCCCCCCGTGCCCACATATAGTTTAGTAACATGGCTTCATATGGTATAGGCCCCCCTCTGTAGTATCTTCAATATAGTTTACACCCACCAGAATCCCCCACACAGCATACACCCCCTCTGCAACAGACCTCCATATAGTATAGCCCCCTCTACAGCATCCCCCATATAGTATAGCCCCTTCTACACCACCACCCCCCATATAGTATACACCTCCCCTCTCTGCCCATATTGTATAGGCCCCCACTTTGTAGCATAGTATGGGCCCCTGCTGTGTAGCTCACAGTTAGGGAGCATCTAGTGGCTAGTTGGACCCCTAGAAGCACATGGGCCTCTGCACTTGCCCCGGTAAGCTGGGTGATTTTATATATATATATATATATATATATATATATATATATATATATACACACACATGATTTTGCACTTTTCCTTAATCATGTCACACACTGTAAGCAAACCGTGTCAAGTTAATTTCAATATTTTAGGCCCTTTGTCTGTTCTTGCCTTATATATAAATCACAAGTTTGGCAAACACTCCATAATAGCTATCAACATTGTGGCAAATGTATTTCTTATCATTATCAACCTGTTGTGTTGGATTGTCTACAACTGCATGATCCCCATCTTTGAAGATTCAACAACACTTTATCAAACCAGTTCAGAGGAGTTCTAAGCATCCCACGAGTGTGCAGTACTACTATTATTAGAGAAAACATGATAAGGAAAGATCCAAGCATTTGTTATTGATGCCATCCAATCATTAGCAAGAGCTGGAAGTCAAGAACAAATGGATTCTTGTTACTTTGAATATGAATTTCAGATGAGTGAAAGGACCTGGAAGTAATCCAATGCTATTTGTATTAAAGACATCTGTTTGATATAGTAACATTATATGATATAACAAGTCATGGAAAATATGTGAAGGATTCTAAAGGAGAATGTATATCCATATGTCAATACAAGCTTATGCTATGCGAGTGATGAAATTAGATTCAGTTATCTATATTCACTTTATACATTACATATTGTGACAATCTGGGGGTTACTCACTTGCTGGGATCGCCATCTCCTGGGCCTGAGACGGTTGGCACATCACAAATTGCAGTCCAGTCAGCGCTGTATGCTTTATACTGACCTCAGTCAGCTTTATTTATCCATTCAAAAAACACAAGACATAGGCAACACTGCCAATAAAATATAACCTAGGCCGTCTAGCCACTAACACCACAGCTTCCCTAGCTGTTACTTATGAGCCTAATGCTCAATATCACCAGCTCCACTGGTCTCACCCAGACTTGTCTGCAGCTCCCACAGGCCTAGCACTGCCTGTGTTCTCCCACCCTGGGAGTCTTCACCTGGAAAGCTCTGGAGTCTCTAATAGATCCACCAGGTGGTTTCAGAGCCTCATCAGCTCTTGGAGTGGAGTCGAGTATATGGACCCCGGGCTTCACCTGAACTCCAATTGCCACTCCAGAGGCATAGAACTGCCTCTTACAGCCCCACCATGCCACTTATCCTCCCCCCCCCCCCTGACAAAGGCCGTAGGACTTGTCACTTTATTAACACCCCCTCCTGGGTCAAAGGTCCTACATTGGGGTGAGATGTGACACCATTCATGACTTATTTTCTTTTTCTGGGGACACAACCCACACTTTTCATGAGATTTTTGTTTTCCCCACATTTTCCATAACACAGAAACACCATGGTCCACTTTCACCCTTTAACGTTCATTTCTTTCATGCCCACGTCCATTAGGGGAGACATGCATTGGACGGCTGTACTGAGAACCATTCTCAGCAGGCACACAGTCCTCATTCTCAGCGTGCCGACAATCTTTATTCTCATTCACAATTTGGGTTCCCTTATTGGTAACATCCAGGCTGTTACCCTTGGCAACATGAAACCTCTCACTTCCAGCTACATTGGATGGGACTGTATGAGTGACACTCAGCTCAGACCTTGCCCGACAGGTCTCACTACCTCTCAACCCAGACAGGGCAACATACAGACTTTCAGTCTCCAAAGTGAAAGTCTTCCCATCAGCTCCTTCATGCACATCTGTGTACTGAGGACTCAGTTCCTCCAAAGTTACCTCTTCACCATTTATATCATCCTCAGCAACTTCCAGACTCCCTGTAAGAGGTAATGTGGGACCCAACACAAGCTCTTCAGCTGGACCTTCTCTGGCCACCATCTCATGACTTGCTACTTGAGGCGTGTTCACATTAGCCACAGGAACAGCTTCTGGGACCTGACAAAGAAGAGACTCTATAACCACAAGTGGCGGCTGTTCTACTACTGTGTTACCATCATCACTAACCTCACTGGATGCACCTACTGTGTGACCACCACTCAGGTCTATCTGGCTCTGCAGTGTAACACAGTCACCCACACCGGGCTTACTGTCATAGACACAGGGGGCGCTCTCAGTCAAGCCACGTGCATACGGCTTCCTACCAAACCGAGCACACCTGACTATCTCCATGCAACATTTCTGTCTACAACCATGTTCACACTGGTCACTTTTTACCCTTCTTTTCTTTCTGTGATGCTTGTTGGACTGCAGGCTAGCACAGCAGTGATGGAAAGCCTTCTTGCCTCTCTCACTGTAAGGACGCAGTTTAGGTGTGAGAATACACAACACATTTTCACTATGTTTCCACACCACCTGCATTCTCACTGCACCACGCTGGGAAAAACGTGCCCCACAAACCCAGCATACATACCGCTTACTGCCACAGTCACTTCTCACATGCTGTTTGACTTTGTAGGCGACTCTCCTGGCATAATGCAAACCGATACGCTTGTCAACTGTCTTCTCACCCTCCTTATCTACAGCAGATATCTGGTTGCCACTAGCAACCACATTGGCCTCACTTGTGTCAGTAAAGGCCACCAAACTCTCCGTACTGCTTTCAACCACAGCACATGCATCCCATGCAATACTCTGGTCCTTACACACCATGACCTCTAGGGGCAGCACTGCACCTTCATCACATGCAATCTTCTCGTCATTACTCATCATGACTTTTAGGGGCACACTAGAGCTAATCCCCTCAACTGCTTTTTCTGCTTTAGAGGTTAGTTCACACTCTGCATTCACTGGAACTAACTCAGTAGCACACCCCTCATTTACCTGCTCAGGTTGTGTGACATAGTTATGGGCTACATGCATGTTAGGCAGCAAATCTAACATTACATTACTGCTATCCCATAACTGCTTAAGTTCATCTGACTTTTCAAGTCCATGTTCAGACTGTGCAATAACCTCATCAGGTATAAGGATGGTCTTGTCAGCCACAGGATTCTTCTCCTCACTTGGTAGCATCGCTGAACATTTGGACTCATCCTGGTCACAGTTCACACAGTAAGACAGTGAGGCTCCACCCACTGGTAACTCTGGGATGTGTGTATATGGTTCTCCTGGTTCCTCCCCCTTAGGCAGTGGTACAGCACAATATACAAGGGAATCTCCCTCCCACAACTGCCAGAAATAAGGAAAGTCTCTGCCCAGTATGAACTCCACCTCAAGCTCCGCACAGACCTCCAGCACATGATTTACTGTCCCATAACAGGTTTTAAAGTCAATTAGAATAGTCTTACCATACGGCTCCAGTCGACTCTTCACGAACAGTATAATATCGGGGTGGACCCTGGACACCTCCTGGCGACAATCCAGGTCAACCAGCAGTGTGATTCCACCCACCAGCAATTCACAGGTTTTTGGTTTAAATCTCTCTGATCTCCTGACCAGAGGACAATAAGATGCACAGACCCCCGCTCCCATGCACCTCCAACATGGCTCCCTCTGCTCAGTGACTGCCGCTTGCTGTTGTGGTTGGTTGCTCCTAGCAACATCATCATGGCGCCTCTGTAGAAGTGACTTTTTAACACTTGGGCACTGGGCAAAAGCACATCCAACTATACAACAGTCCATTCTCATACATCTCAAGCCTGGCTCTGGCTGGTGGCCCTTAGGGACGGCACCCTTAAGCTTTTTATCTGGAGAATCAGACCAGGATGCACCTGGGACCCTGGTACAGCAACCACTTGGCTTGGACCCCTGTGCTTTCTGGTTAGCAGCCCCCTGCAGTGCAGTGCGGGTATTTGGACACCAGCTCTGTGTAGCAGTACATGCACTTTATACAGGAGCTTGCTTATCCAATGTCCTTTGCAGTTGGGCCTCAACAGCCTCCCGCTCTGCTTCAAACTGCGCAGAGTTATGACCCATCTGTTTGGCCATGTTTTCACGGCGCTGTATGTCCCATATACGTCTGACATAGTCCTCTGCTAGACCCATGGCAACTATATTCTTTAAGCAGCAGAAACACCAGCTTCAAACATAAGCGAAACTGGCCTTATCCAGACAAGACAGTCTCTGTCTCTCTCCACAGCAACACAGTCTCTGTATGTCTCTCTCCACAGCAACACAGTCTCTGTATGTCTCTCTCCACAGCAACACAGTCTCTGTATGTCTCTCTCCACAGAGACTCAATCTCTCAAGGCTTCTGGCCCTTTAAATCCAGCAACAAACTTCAAGTGCCATTTTCTTGCCCACAGCAATCCTCCACCATATGTGACAATCTGGGGGTTACTCACTCGCTGGGATCGCCATCTCCTGGGCCTGAGACGGTTGGCACATCACAAATTGCAGTCCAGTCAGTGCTGTAGGCTTTATACTGACCTCAGTCAGCTTTATTTATCCATTCAAAAAACACAAGACATAGGCAACACTGCCAATAAAATAAAACCTAGGCCATCTAGCCACTGACTAACACCACAGCTTCCCTAGCTGTCACTTATGAGCCTAATGCTCAATATCACCAGCTCCACTGGTCTCACTCAGACTTGTCTGCAGCTCCCACAGGCCTAGCGCTGCCTGTGTTCTCCCACCCTGGGAGTCTTCACCTGGAAAGCTCTGGAGTCTCTAATAGATCCACCAGGTGGTTTCAGAGCCTCATCAGCTCTTGGAGTGGAGTCGAGTATATGGACCCGGAGCTTCACCTGAACTCCAATTCCCACTCCAGAGGCATTGAACTGCCTCTTACAGCCCCACCATGCCACAATATATATATATATATATATATATATATATATATATATATATATATATACACTGCTCATCCATAATAATAAAACCACCTAAAATTGAGTAGTTCCCCACTGTGCCCCCAAAACAGCTCTGCCCTCCTGGGGCAAGGACTCTGGGTATGTTCTGTGGTATCTGCTATTAGGTTTGTCTCAAACCCCCTCCTAATAGTCTGTAAGCAGGACCCTCATTCCTTGTGTATAGATAATTATATGTATCTCTGTAATGTCTGATTTATGTCTATGTATGTGCCCACAGAATTGTAAAGTGCTGCGGAATCTGTTGGCGCTATACAAAATAAAAATTATTATTATTATTATTATTATTATTATGACATTAGAGCAGATTATCAATTTCTGTAGGTTGCAAGATAAAGTCTTTCTAGATCAACCTGCTTTTCTAGGATTTTTGGAATTCTAAAGCCCAACCAATACCTTGGCTTCTCTAAACCACTTGCTCTCCTTGGTGAGCTAAAAGTGGACACTGCTATTGCATAGCCATGAAGGGGTGTACTTGGTTTGCAGCAATGCCAAAGAAACATCTACATCATTAGTGTCCAACCTGTGGCCATCCAGCTGCTGCAAAAATACCATTCCCTATATACCAGGGGAGCCAAAGCTGTCCAGGCATGATGGAAACTGTAGTAATGTGACAGCCAGTGGACTGCAGACTAGACACCAATAGACATAAGTGAGTGGTATAATATTCAAAAGCTCGAAATTCGATTGGAATAGACCATGATCCTCGACTATTCGATTGAATATCAAACCCGTTAAAGTCAATTGGAAACCTAAACTTGACCATTTGGAGGTCACCAATTCCATAATGTCACCTTTAGAAAATGATGCAAACACCTCTGAAATGCAACTGGGAAAGCAGGAAAGCAGCATTAAACCACTATCACAGGGAGCGGTATTAGCAATCCCCGGCAATAATACCGCTCCCTGTAATAGTTAATATTTTATTAAAACAGAAAATTTTCATTTTTATTTTGCTATTTTTACTTTATAATAGCAAAACTGAAACAAAAAAAGTTGTTTCAATTAAATATACTGTTAATAAATAAATTTTATATTATATATAAATATTTATTTACAGTATATTTAATTGAAATAGCATTTTTTCATTTCAGTTTTGCTTTTGTAAACTAAAAAATATCAATATTAGAATGAAAATTTGCTGTTTTAATTAAATATAGACTAAATACCGCTCCCTGTAACAGTTTATAACAGTAAAGATAACAGTGAGATAATGGTGATTGTTAGATTAACCCCTTCATGTCAGCCATATGGCTACAAATGTTCCTGCTGCCCATACCCTGTGCAGCAGAAACGTATATAAACGTTACTGACAGTGAAGGGGTTTTAATGTGTGCAGGGCCATTTCTATGCGATCCGCCCTGCACACATTACTGTCTCCAGACCCAGACATAATGACAGGCAGCTGCAGTAATGCAGCTGCCTGTCATTAACCCCGTAAATTCAGCAATGCATAGCAATCGCATCTTTTAAGGTAGTCAGTGACAAGATAAGGACCTATCACTGACTGATCAGGACCCCGTAAATTCAGCAATGCATAGCAATCGCATCTTTTAAGGTAGTCAGTGACAAGATAAGGACCTATCACTGACTGATCAGGACCCCTGCAACATGGGTTCTATGGTAAGCTTTCAGGCATAGCATTAATCAGTATATGCAATCAGAGCATTGCAAATATAGGTCCCCTAAGGGACTTATATATGCAATACAAGATGGGTAAAAAAAAAAAGTTTTAAAACATATTTTTAAAAAACCCTAAAATAAATGCCCCACTAAAGACTGCCCCTTTCCCATTATACATATAAAAATATGAAAAAAAAGAAAAAAACACATTACATATCATAGCATGCAGAATTGTCCGATCAATTAAAATTAGGGATGGTCCGAAAGTGGTTCGTGTCGGGTTCGTATGAACCCGAACTCTCCGTAATGATTCCCGCTGCCTGGCGGCTCCGTACAGCGGGCGGATCAAGCGGGAGGACCGCCTGGAAAACTGGGATACAGCCATAGCCATAGGCTGTATCCCAGTTTTCCAGGCGGTCCTCCCGCTGTATCCGCCCGCTGCACGGAGCGGGCAGACAGCGGGAATCTGATGCCAAGCGTTCGGGTTCATACGAACCCGAACCTCGGAGGGTTTGTATCATCCCTAATTAAAATATAACAATATTTGTCCTGCACAGTAAACGTTTAAATGAAAAGTTAAAAAAAAAAAAAAACACCAGGATTAATGATTTTTTTTTAAATAATATATTAGAAAAAGAATAATAAAAAAACAATTTTTTTCTCTTACACCAATATGATACCAATAAAAAGAGATCATGGCATAAAAAAATGATACCTCAACCAGCCCTGTGGAAGAATAAAAGCGCTATGGCGGTGGGTAGAAACATTGCTTTAATTTGACCTGGACATACGGGCATCAATCACCTTTGGTCATGAAGGGATTAAAAAAGTGGGTCACATAAATTCTAACACATTTTTTTTCATTAGATCAATATATTGCAAGTAGGTTTGTAACTGGTAAAAAATGTCTTATTTGTTAATATTACAAAACAAATGTTAAGAACATGACAAAAGGTGTGAAAAGGCCTATGATGTAAATATACAGTATTGTTTCAGAAACCAATTCCTATTGCTCTTGTTCTGGCACACAAAGCCCACCTTTGACATCCTTTTTATAGTTAACCTTTTTTTTGGTGTCTTGTGCCAGAACTTCTCCTGCATATAGTCAAAGGCTTGAAAACATAAATAGTTGAAGTGAGAGTGAGGATTGAAGGAGATATGACTTCCTTAGTTTAATGAAATTTATAGCTGTCCTGAAAGGGAGTCGAGGAAGTGAAGGAATGTTTAGAATTATTATATACAAGCTCAGCTGCATACTAGAGCTGTCTGCCTGCTTGTCTGTGGGTGGTAAGTTGTGATACATTTGAAAATACAATGGATAACCAACAAGATATCTACATCCCAGATTTACCAGGTTGCCTTATATGGTTTAGTGAGAACAGCACCAACAATAAGGATACGGACACGTGTGGCATTTTCCCTGTAGATCTGCCACAATTTTACTTTTAATTTGCAAAACATACAGGAAAGAGAATATTTCTTGGGATAAAAAAGCAGGAATAAGCAGGAAAAAGCAGGAAAATAGTCTGTGGCAGAACCACTGCAGAAAGGTGGGCGTTATATACATGTTCTGGGACAATAAACCTCAGCTGCATAAGGACATGCTGGTGGATTAGTGCCTCAAAAATTGCTTTGCATAGTCATATTTTGACCCCTTTAACTTTGCAATTCTGGGGAATAAATAACAATCTATTTTAAAGGGAAACTATCAACAGCTTAGAAGTATTTAATCTGCCAATATGTCCCTATAGTACATGGGGTGCTGAAGATGAAGGCAGGTTTCTTACCTTCATCCTCGGCGACGTTTTTGTGTACTTTGTAGTTTAATTCATATGCTAATTAGGTGGTTTCGTGCATTAGGGGCGGGGCAACCGGTCTGCCCTTTCCGGCACTCTGCAGTGATAAGGGAGTACACTGGAGAGCGCCACTCTCAATATTCATTAGAAGGGGTTGGCTGGACTGGGCAGATTGGTCCACTGTAAGTAGTAGTCCCACCCTCAGCGCACCAAACCACCTCATTAGCATATGGATAAACTACAAAGTACACGAAAACAGCGACAAGGGTGAAGGTAAGAAACTTGCCTTCATTCCTCAGCACCTGCGCGCTATAAGGACATATCAACAAGTTAAAGGGGTTATGCAGCACTACTAAAACATGTCCACTTTATTCCAGAGACAGCACCACTCTTGTCCCCAGTTTGGGTGGGGTTCTGTAACTCCATTCCATTGAAGTGAATGGAGCTTAATTTCAAACCGCACCTTAACGGGAGACAAGAGTGGTGCTGTCTCTGGAAGAAAGTGGCCATTTTTTCCTAGCGTTGGATAACCCCTTTAAAGACTTCTAACCTGCTTAGTTTCTCTGTCAGCCCAGTAGTAAATCCATAGAAAACCTCTCCTGCTCTGGAGAGTTCGTTTCACGGAAAGAGATGGCAGCAAAGAGCACTGTGTCAGGCTGGAAATAAAACGCCACTTCCTGCATGACATATTTCCGATTCCTTAACAGAAATAAATTACAAATCTATTTAACTTTCTTACATCAGTGGAATTGAAACTTTTTTTTTGCCGGAGTACCCCTTTAACCCCTAGACAACCTAGGAAGTATGGATACGGCCTGGCCACCTGTCAGCAGGCGACCTTGGACGTACCCGTCCTGAGTCGCTGATGTGCTACAAAGCACATTCCGGAGCGGAGTGTGCTTCATAGTAGGTGGGGGCGGCTGCAAACAGCAGCCAGGGTCTCACCGTTAATGACAGGCTCCACCGATCGCGCGGCAGCCTGTCAGTAACCCCTTAAACGGCGCAATCACACTATTTAAGGGGTTAATGAAAGGCTGCAGTGTGATCGGTGAAGTCTGTCATTAACGGTGAAGGCCTGGCTGCTGATTACAGCCACCCGACCCCTGCTATTGTGATCACTGTGCTGGTCTCTTACCTTCCTCCGTGTGTTAAAAAAGAAGTAAAAATGTTTTTAAAAATACCCCAAAGCCCCTCCCCCTATAAAAATTAAAATCACCCCCCTATCCCATTAGGAAAATACAATACATAAAAATAAATAAACATATTATATAGCGTGGCGTGCGTAATTGTCCGATCTATTAAAATGTAACAATTGTCATCCTGACGAGAGCAGGCACCTTCAGCTTAGAATGGCCGCTCATACTTCGCTACTGTGCGAAGTACTGTAAATTAGCCTTGGATGTTCCATTGGTTTGGAAACTTACCAGATTTTTATTTTAAAAGCTTTACTTCTTGCCAGAATAATAATTCTAAGAGCCTGGTTAGATCCTAACCCCCCAGTATTAGAACTATGGTAGAAGCTTATGGGGAAAATTCACAGATATGAAAAGGTTCTGTCTGGGCCTGGGGAAAAAGGAAGGAAGAAGTATAGTAAGGTTGGAGAAAGTGGATGGAGGCCTAGTGTCAGTAATATCTAAATAATAATTATTATTACTACCTTTTTTTTTCGCCCGCTCGTCAGCCGGGGGTGGGTGGGGCGGGGGCAAGGGGGGATTTCATTGTTATTTCATATATGCTATACAATATTGATATATGATATACAAATAAGGTGTTAATTGTTCCTGCACGGGAATATGTTTCATTTTACTATGAAAAATAAAATAGAATTAAAAAACAAACAAACAATTGTCATCCTGTGCGGTGAATGGCAGAAACGAAAACAAGGAAAATAGCGCCAGAATTGCTGATTGTTTTGTTACATATTATATATATATATATATATATATATATATATATATATATATATATATAATAAAAAGTGCTCAAAACGTCCGATCTACACAAATATGGTATTAATACAAACTAGAGAGCCCTGTAGATGAAAAACTAAAACCGTTATAAGAGCCACAATAGGACCATTTTATTAATAATTAATTGCAAAAACAAAGGATTTCATAAAAAAAACTTTGGAAAATCTGTGTAAACCTACCTGTCAGACTGACCTATAGAATAATGGT
Organism: Dendropsophus ebraccatus; assembly: GCF_027789765.1. NCBI lineage: Eukaryota > Metazoa > Chordata > Amphibia > Anura > Hylidae > Dendropsophus > Dendropsophus ebraccatus. The sequence continues at coordinate 68,401,781 of NC_091458.1, forward strand.
ATCATGTCACGTTTACCATATAGTGCATTATGTAGACACAGGAACCCCCCAAAAGTTACCGGGTCAGATTGTGGGTACAGAGTCGCATTAATGGGATGTATACAATCTGGGTCTTTAGAGTAGCATGAGCTGTAAATACGGCCCTGAATATTATATGCCCACAACCATACTGCATGGGTAACTAGAACTGGAGGAAGTTGCCCAGCTTTTGCCTTCCTTTCCTTCTGTTATGGGCACTATCCTAATACTGAAAAAATGTGATCTGCAGAATACATGAAGGGTTTCTAGTTACAGGTTAAAATGCTTCTTCTAATACTGTCTCATAAAAATGTATTGCCCTGCACCAGCAGCCATAGCCGTGTGACAGATGAAAGGGTTTATTAAGCATGACAGTGATGTAAGAAGATATTGTAATAAATCATCCAAGGCTCCTAGTATTGCTACAGTTGTCTACACACAATTCACTCTTAAGTGGTTTGCTGATGTCTTACTTCAGTGATATCAAAGGGATATTTGAAGGAACATTAAAGTACATTATCCATTTTTAGCTACCTTTATACAGTTGACTTTGCTGCATGACTTCCTCAAGCTAAAATTAGCTAATGACTAAGTAGTTGTTGGGCTTTGTTTAATGGAGTACTGGTTGCTTTACTGTAAGTCCTCTGCACACAGCAAAGAGCCTGTGAGGCAGCAGATGGAGTCTTGTATGGTTTATCTATAGAACTATTTGGCAAATACATTTACAGTGGCTTGCGAAAGTATTCACCCCCTTGGCTTTTTACCTAATTTGTTACATTACAGCCTGTGTGTAAATGTTTTAGGTGAAGTGAAAAGAAAAAAATATATTTAAAAAATTAAAAATTGAAAAACGAAAAAAAAAATAAAAAAATAAAAATTGCATGTACCTATGTATTTACCCCTTTTGGTTCTGCTGCAGCTAACTTCCGTTATGCTTAGTCATATGCTTAGTGAAATGAAGTCCACCTGTGTGCAATCTTAGGGTATGTCCACACTACGGATCACCCGCCACGGCTTCCATAGCTCACCCTTGCTCGCAGCTGCATGAATCTCCGCTGGTCCCATAGGCTTTATTCTATGGTTTGGTAGATTCCGCAGTCCGCCCGAAGAATGAGCAGGTTCATTCTTCGGGCAGATAGCGAAATCTGCCAAACCATAGAATGGAGTCTATGGGACCAGCGGAGACGCAAGCGGGGGCGAGCTGTGGAACCTGCTGGGATTCCGTAGTGTGGACATACCCTTAGTGTTACATAGTGTATCAGTATATACACTGGTGTGTCAGTATATACACCTTTTCCAAAAAGGCCCAGAGGCTGCAACACCATTAGGCAACAGGCACCACTAACCAAGCAACATCAAGAAGACCAAGAAGCTCTTCAAACAAGTCAGTGACAAAGTTGTTGAGAAGGACAAGTCAGGGTTAGGTTATAAAAAATATCCAAATCTCTGATGATCCCCTGGAGCACCATCAAATCCCTTATCATCAAATTGTAAGAACATGGTACCACAAAAATGTGCCAAGAGAGGACTGCCCACCAAAACTCTCAGGCCAGGCAAGGAGAGGAAGAAAGGCAGCACAGAGACCAAAGGTAACCTTCAAAGAGCTGCCGAAGCTAAAAATAAGAAGGCCCCTGTCATGAATGGCTAGGGAAGACAGAGACAGTGCGGTCCCTGTATTTGCACACTTTCCTTTTTTTTTTATAGTAAAACATAGTTGAATTGTACAGTTTGATCCTTATAATAAATAAGACAAAGAATACATACACTCACCGGCCACTTTATTAGGTACACCATGCTAGTAACGGGTTGGACCCCCTTTTGCCTTCAGAACTGCCTCAATTCTTCGTGGCATAGATAAAACAAGGTGCTGGAAGCATTCCTCAGAGATTTTGGTCCATATTGACATGATGGCATCACACAGTTGCCGCAAATTTGTCGGCTGCACATCCATGATGCGAATCTCCCGTTCCACCACATCCCAAAGATGCTCTATTGGATTGAGATCTGGTGACTGTGGAGGCCATTTGAGTACAGTGAACTCATTGTCATGTTCAAGAAACCAGTCTGAGATTATTCTAGCTTTATGACATGGCGCATTATCCTGCTGAAAGTAGCCATCAGATGTTGGGTACATTGTGGTCATAAAGGGATGGACATGGTCAGTAACAATACTCAGGTAGGCTGTGGCGTTGCAACGATGCTCAATTGGTACCAAGGGGCCCAAAGAGTGCCAAGAAAATATTCCCCACACCATGACACCACCACCACCAGCCTGAACCGTTGATACAAGGCAGGATGGATCCATGCTTTCATGTTGTTGACGCCAAATTCTGACCCTACCATCCGAATGTCGCAGCAGAAATCGAGACTCATCAGACCAGGCAACGTTTTTCCAATCTTCTACTGTCCAATTTCGATGAGCTTGTGCAAATTGTAGCCTCAGTTTCCTGTTCTTAGCTGAAAGGAGTGGCACCCGGTGTGGTCTTCTGCTGCTGTAGCCTATCTGCCTCAAAGTTCGACGTAGTAGATCAGCAGTTTCTGAAATACTCAGACCAGCCCTTCTGGCACCAACAACCATGCCACATTCAAAGGCACTCACATCACCTTTCTTCCCCATATTGATGCTCGGTTTGAACTGCAGGAGATTGTCTTGACCATGTCTACATACCTAAATGCACTGAGTTGCCGCCATGTGATTGGCTGATTAGAAATTAAGTGGTAACGTGCAGTTGGACAGGTGTACCTAATAAAGTGGCCGGTGAGTGTATATGAAAAGGTCATTTATTTTTTGTACTTACACCTACATTTGGTCTCTATACAAAATTAAAGGACAAGTGCCATGAAAACCTTTTTCCCAGTAATTGAAGCACATTACAAATTTATATAACTCTGTAATATGCTTCAATCACCTATCTGCCTCCATTCCCTGTCTTTTCCCCCCTCCACCCCCCACCAGGAAGTGTCCTAAGTGTCCTGGGTCATTTTGGGCCTGGTCCTTAAAGGGTTAAGTCATAGAAAATTATAGCAAATAGTAAATTTTTTTTGAGTAATTTTACAAAAATGCAAGGAGAAGTTACAGATAGAGAAAAGTGAAACAAATCTGACTGTTAGTTTGCTTCATATAACAAAGCTAATTCACATCGATTTGTTCCAAATTTGTTAAACACAGCAGCCAATATGGCCGCTACACATGTTAGCTTACAGTACTGTCATCCATTATCCCTTGCGCCCCGTTCAATCACCTGCAAGCCCCTCTGTGATGTCATTATTGGCATCATGGCATTATTCCAATTGGCATGGTATTACACCAATTCTCTGGGTGTGCATTGTACAAAGTCAGTGGGTGCTGTCATAGCATTATACCAATTGTCTTGGTGTGCATTATACCAAGTCACTTGGTGCTGGTGTGGCATAATACCAATTCTCTAGGTGTGAGCTATACCAAGTCACTGGTTGCTAGTATGGCATTATACCAATTGTCTGGATTTGCATTATACCAAGTCACAGGGTGCTGGTGGGGCATTATACCAATTCTCTGGGTGTGCATTATACCAAGTCACTGGTTGCTAGCTTAGCATTATACTAATTGTCTGGGTGTTGTGAAAAAATGATTCCTATTATCAGTCAGTGGGTGCTGTGAAAACAGTTGCTATTATCAGTCAGTGGTTGCTGGGAATTCAGTGTCCATTCAAACCAGTCTGTGGGTGCAGTCCCTGAAGTTAACACAGTCTTCTTGCTCAGCGGAGTTCCTGCTTAGGTTACTGCGGGTTACTGGATAGTCAGTTCATGTAAATCTTTACTGTAATGTCTTGAAAAAAAAAGGGACAAAAATATTACAAAACACATTCAAATCTCCATCAATCTTCTTAAAACCTCCGTACACTAAAATATTCAACACCTTCCATTCCCAGTGGACCATGCCCTCCCCAAAATTAGGTTACATCCTGTCCCATCTATTAAGGCACCAATAGTGGCACTATACCCCATATAAATAAATTATTTGGCTCCCTCTCAATTTATTTAGCTCCCTCAACCACTCAAGTATGAATGCACACTAAATCATGCAAAGTAACTTGCCTTTCAGCAACAAATTGCTGCTGGTAGTTGCTTTAGAAGGTTGTTCTATCACAGTTACAGCACCTCATCCTCCATGATATATACCCTATGACAAACTATTCTATTGTCTTAAACCACGAGAGCCATTTTATTGTCTTAAACCGCGAGAGACATTAAAAACTCACACAATAAGTGTCCTTTGTTGAACCATTGTGTGACACATCTATCTTGATATTGTAAAAACTCCATGAATGGTTTTCAGCCAGTAACCATGTTTGTCCGTAAAAAAGGAACTTGAATGTACTATTCCTTGTCACAAGTACCAGTGACTAAAAACCCCACGGCTATGGTAACAAGAAGGGAATTATGCTCTTTGAGAAACATAGTCCTGGGGATTTGTGCCTGGATAATACTGGTTTTGGGGTATGGGTTCCATGGTGCACTTTGTGGAGTCATTGAGCTGCTGTGGATAATATATGCCTGTGTTGCCAATACATAGTCTAGCCCATGAGCAGTAAATCTGAAGATGTGGTTCTTTAAAAGTATGCAAATGGACTATGTGTATTTCCTACTGGATTATTGTATTATTGGGGTGTAAAGGGGGAACATTACTTGATATTTTTAAAAAATTGAAAGAATTATGGTGAGAAAATAATTTTATGGGGACTTTTCTTAAAGAGACACAGGCAAGTGCCCGTAGCTGGTCGCTGGCTGATGTTGGCTCAGTGGTTAACACTGTAGCCTTGCAGCACTGGGGTCCAGAGTTTATATCCCACCAAGGGCAACATCTGTCAAAAGTTTGTATGTTCTTCACACATTTGTGTGGGTCAATTAAAATTTTGAGCCCTAACTCCTCCTCCGCCACCATTACGTCCCTCTCTGGGCTCAGGTTCACATGGTAGACTGTAGCACTGCTCCCCTCGACGATGATGTTCCTCAATGCAGTCTTTATGACGTGAAGCAGGGGTATGACGTCCCTCACACCATAGTCGTTATGCACAGTGCAAATGAGCCAGGGAGTGCACATTTAGTTAGTTATAGTGGTTATTATTAGTATATTGTAGTGTGTTGTATATAGTAGTGTATATAGTTTGTTAACCCTTTCCCTATAACTTATCCTCGCAAATTTAAGAATTTGTGTATCCTGACAAATTATATTATCCTGACTTGCAGAAATGGGGCTGTGTGATGGTAACTGCACCTGTTGTTCTTTACGGGCAAGAAGTGGCGTGGGGGTCCCAGTTCTTCCAGGCAATGGAGTGGTGGCATTCCATGTGCTGACTCATAGAAGTTGTACCAGGGTTTGATCCCAGACCCGACCCACTTTATGATCACACATGGTGCATATAGTATCATGGTATTTGCTGCCATCACAATGAAAAAAAACTGCCACACCTCTGATCGCAGTGGACGCACTGCTAGACTCGTTCAGTTCTGCCATTACCTTGGGGTACCCATCGAGTGTCTGTGCGCTCCTTAACACCAATCTGTCGACTAGCTGACTGGTACCCCACCCCCTTTTGCCTTGACAACTACAAGCTGTGGATGGGACTTTAGACTGACTGGGTGGAATAAATACATCTTCATCCCCTCATAATGATGATGACATCTGGGGACCAAGATTTCATGTAGGGTCTGCTACATCATCATCATAGTCTGGGACAAAGTTATCCTCTCCTAAGCTTTCTTCTTCCAGTGGCATGCCGTACCATCCTATACTTTTGTCATAGGCTCACCCTCCCTTGCTCTCCTGACTGCTTTGTGGCCTAGAAACCTCTGGAGTCTTAATGCTGCCTTCCAATCGCTAACTGTCCTAACATTCCTCCAAAAAATCTTCAGAGTACAGCGGCTGATTATCTGGGGGGAGTGCTAGGCTTGAGAGAAGCTCTCTTGCTGATGGTCCTTAAAAGATGACTTGTAGCTAAAACACCACAGGAGACAGGGCAGAGGAAACATCCTGTCCTTGGCATGGATTGTTGTTGGCTTCAACCTTCGCCCAAGCCAGTTAGAATGGCCACTACCATGACTGCATGTTTCACCAATTCCACACCCTTTTTTTTATTAACTCTTAATGTACTTTTAATAAAAAACAAGTTTTCCTTATCTGGAGTTCCCCTTTAAGTTGGCTACAGAAACCATTTTTTTTTATACCAAAAACATCAACAGAATTATAAAGACAGTAGTAAAAACCTACCCCCCCTCCCTCTCCCCTTGGCAGGAGACAAGCCAAACACACACAAAAAAAACCCCTCTTCATATACATTATTAAAGTATTTCCTAACTTTTGATGATGAATTTGAGGCAATATTTTCATAACTTTTAACCTTATCTACCAAATTTACCCATTCCTTAAACTGTGGGGGAGCGACATCAATCCAATGTCTCGCAATTAGTACCTTAGTGCAGCCGAAGACTTTAATCAACATGGTGCCTCCCTCCCCATCATCTATAATCCCTCCTAATATGATTTCGGCCACTGTGAGCTGGAGAGGTCTTTTCATACATGATTCCATATGCTCCAGTATTTGATTCCAGAATTGTTTTATCCCTGGACAATTCCAAACCATATGGTCATTTTCAACCCCCTCCTCTCCACACTTTTTACAACACACCTTCCCTATGCCCTGCATCCTAGATATGGCTCAGGTGTATAATACAGCCAATAAAAGATTTTCAGATGCATAATCCTATGGGACAGATTAATAGAACCCCTTCCAAGATTAGAAACACAGAGCTTCCAGGTTTCTTCTGATAAGTGGCCAGTAGCCTTTTCCCATTTAAGCCTAACCTTCCCCAACTGTGCTATTTTCAATTCTTCAACCAGTAATCTATATACCTTTGTGAGAAGTTTTCCTTTACTTTCCCTTTCTAAATATTCTAGTGCTTGCAGTGCTTCAAATGTGAGTAACTCTCCATCTATAAATAATTGCTGCACCCGTGTTATACCCTTTACTTCCCCAAATCTCGCTATGTCTTCTTTAAATAGTTCCTTAAATCCTACGATGTCCCACCACGGAGTGCAAGGCACGATATTTGATCCTAACCTTTTTCCTCCCCCAGATTAATCTATTTATAACTGCCAAATTTCTGGGATCCATACAGGGGAAGCTCGTATATAATATAACAGTTGAGGGAGAACCACCATCTTAACTTCTGCTTTTCTTTCAGCCATAGACATTGGTAGCTTAAGCCAAGTATCAACCTTTTTCTCTACTTTCTTTACAAGTTAAGATCGAGATAGTTATCAACCTGGGCTGACACTTTGATACCCAGGTATTACACCTCCTCAACAGTGCACAAACCTTCCTCTTCCTCTCCACTTCTTCCAGGACCCTGCTGCACTGGGAGGACTGTGGACTTCCCCCAGTTTATCCTTAGCCCAGCTATCTGACCAAAGTCTACCACTATCCTTATCAGGTTGGGGATGTTCTGTTGGGGATTTTTTATAAATAATAAACACGTCGTCCGCGTATAGAAGAATCTTTTCATACTCCCCTTTAATCCCAAAGCACTGAATTTTTTCATCCCTCTTAATTATATCTGCCATTGGTTCTATATACAGATCATATAGGAACAGGGATAAGGGGCAGTCCTGACGGGTACCTCTTATAAGCATAAATCCTTCCGTTATTTCTTCATTAACTATAACTCTTGCTATTGGTTCTGCATATAGAAGTCTCACCCAGCCCAAGAAATTGGTTCCCAGCTCAAAAGCCTCCATAGCCCTCCAAAGGTATCCCCACTCCACTCTGTCGAACGCCTTCATAGCATCCAAAGACAGGATGGAGTGGGATACCTCAGATCCAATCTGTATATTTGCATATACCCTACTAATATTGTCAAATATTGAGTGCCCAGGTACAAATCCAACCTGTTCCGTACACACCAGGTCTGGAATAACCTTAGCCAATCTCCCTGCCAGCACCTTCGCGATTATTTTAAAGTCTGTGTTGAGCAGGGAGATCGGCCAGTAAGAGCCCACTTCAGTGGGGTCTTTGCCCTTCTTCAAAATCAATACAATGTTAGCATCCCTCATGGAGCTTGGCAAGACACCCTTCCTACAGAATTCATTAAATATTTCAAGAAGGATTGGTAAAAGGGTGTCTCCATACTCCTTGTATACTTCGAAGGGGAGGCCATCAGATCTCGGGGTCGAGGAACCTGAGATACTAAACAGTGCGTCTCTTAAGTCCCCGACTTTTACTTGCTCATTCAAAACCTCCTTTTGCTCCGTCGTGGGGACGGGAAGTCTACATTTTCCAAAAAATTAATTTAACTTATCATCACAAATCTCTGTTTCCGACGAATAACTTTTAACTTCTTCCTTATCATTCACAAGTCTGCCCCTTTCATCTTTAACAGAGGCTATATAATTTTTTTCCTTCTGGGCCTTCAACACCCCTCCTAAGACTTTCCCTGGCCTCCCTGATTCTACAAAGGCTTTCTGGCCATGAAAAAAATGTTTTATGATGTGCTGCTTCCATCAAAAAATTGGTATACTAGTTCTGTGCTTGCTGGAGCACTTCCATACTACTCGGGCCTCCCTCCCCTTCCAACTTTCTCTCTGCCTCCTGAATAGCTCTTTCCAGATCCCTCTTCTGGGCATTTATGATTTTCTTTTTAGTCTTGACCTCTTTGTAAAGAATGCCCCGCAGAAATGTTTCAGGGCATCCCATACAACATGGCTTTCAGCCGAACCCTTATTTATCTTCCAAAATTTTTCAATCTCCAGCACAATGAGGTCCTTATTATTCAATACAGAGAGCCAGTGAGGATTGAAGCGAAAGCTCCTACCGCGCTGACCATCTGTTTGGGCCGCCTCTAAATTAACTAGGATTGGACAATGATCTGAAATTGACCGGACCCCATATTTCCTTTTAACATATTTTATTGCTATATCATTGCAAAGTGCAAGATCGATCCGCGAAGCCGACCTATGATATGCAAAAGCTATCATGAAAAAGCTAAAAGATCCCCGTTCAAGCATCTCCATATATCATTCCACCCTACTTCCGTAAGAAATCTAGCAAGAGGAGAAGAAAAAGCCCTGAGACCGAAGAATTAGAGCTCCTATCCAGTTTAGGATCAATAACACAGTTTAGGTCCCCACTTATAATTAAAGGGAGATGTTCCTTCCCTTTCATAAAGTGCAATAACTCCACTAATGGTTGCGGTGAAAAGGGGGGTGGGACATAGAGGAACGCCAGGACCATCTGCACAGAGTACAAGAGACAGTGTAGGAAAATGAATTTACCTCTACTATCAGTTTTACTCTCCACCAGGTAAAATGGTATTTTGTTATGGACAAGTACTGTAATACCCGATGAATAATTAAAATAAGAGGCGTGAAAATCAGCACTACTCCATCTTTTTTTCAAGCGACTCACTGACTCCTCTGTGAAGTGGGCCTCTCAATTCCACACCCTTGATGGCTACCTCTTCTACTGCAACTGTCAGAACCCTAAAAAGGGCACTTCGACATGCTTGCATTGGACAATTTATTGCAACACAAGGGGAGGTGAAAGGGTACTTGAAAGGTGATTGGAACATGGTAAATGGGATAGGGTGTGTTACATCATCATAACAGGAGCTGCTGGAGGCACATGAAAAGCTGCATGAATTCTGGCAGCAATTTAAGCTAGTCCAGAGTGGTGTGGCCTCTATTCGGCGTTGCTGACGCACCATCAAAAGAGGGATGAGGGTTTAGCTTATGCGCACTGAACGAACAATTAAAATTAAACTTCAAATGAAATTGAAATTGAATAAAAAAATTAACCATCAAATTGAAATTGAATTATTGAAAAATTAAATCAAATTAAATAGAAATGGAGTTAAAAGAATTAGTCTTAAACTTTAAATTAAATTGAATTAAAAAAAAATTAACTTCTAATTGAATTTAAATTGAAATAAATAAAATTTAATTTAATTAATTGAAACTGAAATAAAACTTATTGACACTTAAATTGATGCCACTTAAATTGACTGGAGAGAGAAAGGTTGCAATACAATGGGAGGTGAAATGGTACTTGAAGGGGGATTGGAACGTGTGAAATCTTTAATTACAAAGCTTTCAGATTTTATGCCGCTGATACACCAATGTCTACTGCTGTACATAGCGGAAATTGAATGATTGACTGGCTAACTGATGTTATTTTTTTTTTAATTGTCATATTCTAATTTTTGACACTGTAACAACAACAGTGTTGAAAAAAATCGCAATAGTCCCACTAGAGTAGCTCCTATAGTTTGGCTGTTTTAATAAGATTTTCTTATATTCTATTCGCGAATATTTTCGAATCCAACCTAAAAGTCGCAAAGCTCACAAAATGCATTTTCAGCTGCTTTGCTCATCTCTAGTCACAGACACTACAATTGTATGAATCAATAATGTGTGCAGTGCAATAAAAAATTTAAATTTTTCCTCCTTGCGTTTAAAAGGCCATAGCACTTGTCACCCAAAAAATATTTTCACAAAATGTGCACTTATTTTTTGCGACACCAATTATACTTTGTACACACTTAGTTTTTTCACAAAATATACTGTGAAACCAAAACTGGTAAAATTGACATGTTATCTATGTTCCTTAAAGGAGACGTCCGGCCAAAATAAATTTTTGATATGTTGTTACTTATGAAAAGTTATACAAATTTCTAATGTACATTAATTATGGGAAATGCACATATAGGGCTATTTCCCTTAATTTAGTAGATCAGGAAGTGTTAGAATTCTCTCAGATCCAGTGACGTCACGACGAAAGGTGTAATTCCTATGGAGTGTCCAGCAGGGGCGCTCTCTATATAGAAGTCTATGGGACTTTATTGTTTCTATGGATTTCTATGTAATGTAATGTAGTGTAGTGTACAGTGCTTTATTGAATGAATACATCTATGGAATACTTTGGGGAGCAAGTGTCCTTGCTCCCCAAAGTATTGCATAAATGTATTCATTCAATACATTAGGATATCACAGTAAGCCCGCCGATCCGCCGCATTCCCGCCGCACTCCCGCCGATCCGCCGCATATACACTGAACTACAGCTCCCATCAACTGCTTATAGTATGAACAGGTGATGGGAGCTGTAGCTGGGTAATGGATATCACTTGCCTGCGATGCCACTGCTTATGCCGCCGGGCGCAGGGGGGAGCCGCTCAGTACACAGGAGCGCTCCCCCCTCCTCCTCCTTCCGGGATACCCCCTATACCACTGCTGACTCCCCGCCTGGCCGCCGCTCTCCGCTCTCATATACCGGCTCCCGATGCTTCCTGGTGTCCGCACTGATGCATCGGGAGCCGGTATATGACAGCGGCGGCCAGGCGGGGAGTCAGCAGTGCTATAGGGGGAAGGTTCCCGGAAAAAGGAGGGGGGAGCGCTCCTGTGTACTGAGCGGCTTCCCCCTGCGCCCGGCGGCATAAGCAGTGGCATCGCAGGCAAGTGATATCCATTACCCAGCTACAGCTCCTATCACCTGTTCATACTATAAGCAGATGATGGGAGCTGTAGTTCAGTGTATATGCGGCGGATCGGCGGGAATGCGGCGGATCGGCGTGCGGCGGGAATGCGGCGGATCGGCGGGCTTACTGTGATATCCTAATGTATTGAATGAATACATTTATGCAATATTTTGGGGAGCAGGGACACTTGCTCCCCAAAGTATTCCATAGATGTATTCATTCAATAAAGCACTGTACACTACACTACATTACATTACATAGAAATCCATAGAAACAATAAAGTCCCATAGACTTCTATATAGAGAGCGCCCCCTGCTGGACACTCCATAGGAATTACACCTTTCGTCGTGATGTCACTGGATCTGAGAGAATTCTATCACTTCCTGATCTACTAAATTAAGGGAAATAGCCCTATATGTGCATTTCCCATAATTAATGTACATTAGAAATTTGTATAACTTTTCAAGTAATAACATATCAAAAATTTATTTTGGCCGGACTTCTCCTTTAAGTCAGTATGATTCCAACAACAGGCAATTTGTATAAATTTGAATTTATTTTATAACTTTTAAAACATTAAAACTTTAACATTAAACATTAAAAATTCATAGATCCCCCTTGCTCTACTGTGAGACTTCTCCTACTTATACCTGGGAGGGAGAACCTGCACTGACTGTTTTTGTTTTGTTTTCTCTTATATCTGTTTTGCTGGGTCCCAGTTGGAACGTTCTACCAGACACCATTATGGACAAGGCCACGCAGTTGATGATCTTGTGGTTGAACTGTATAGCATAACTTTCATTGTACGTTTAATGTTCTGCTTTATTGCTGTACGAGATTGTAACTGGCATCATAAGTATTTCCAGATATATACTGAGCTGGTAGCTTTTGTTACTTACGTGTACCCCCTATTTTCTTTTCTCTGTACCCAATCCTTCCTTTTGCATACTTTGAGAATAAAATCTGCATTTGAATACACGCTTACGCTTTATTTTTTAGTCTATGGGGTTGTTTTTTTGGTATCTTGCCTGCATATATGCAACTTTTTGACCACATTTTATTCAAATTATTCTAGATATGACGTGACAACTTTGCTCTTTAGCAGGTTTTTGCGCTTATGCAATTTACCATACAAGGTCAGGAATGTGATAATCTAATAGTGCCAGCGATTTCGCATGCAGTAATAACGAATATGTTTATTACTTTTTTATTTAATAAATAGGAAAAGATTAGTGATTTAAACTTTTATTATGATTTGGATTTAGATAGATAGATATAAAATGTTTACACAGTTTTATAGTCCCCCTAGGGGACTTCTGTGAACATGAATCAATGTTGGGCATTGATCTGTGGAATCTGCACTCAATTGCTTCAGCCTTCTGTAGAAAGGCTGAAGCAATCCTAGTGTCAGGCAGCCCGGGAGACGTCACAGAGGCTTCTGGCTTCCTGAAGAACGGATTGGCTCCTCGATCTGCACCTGTGCCAGCGCCACTAATACTGTCCACTGGGCAATTTTACTATAAAGTAGCCAACCTCTTTACTCAATAAATTTATGCAACCACACAAAAAGATATACCAAATATTACATATAGCTAGACACAGATCTCAGACTCTCTTTTGACTAGTCATTGCTGCTTCATGTCACAACTTCAAAAAAAAATCCACCTGGGATGATGTCAAAGATATTTTGCTATTTAAAAAGGTCCCTGCAAATTTCCAGTGGCATGCTATACATGTACGTGATTTCTATAACTCTATGTCATTTTGTGTGCTGCTATACTTCACTGAGTTTGCATTTGTCTGAGCAAGTGTATACGTGCCTTGTTACAATATGTACTTATGATTAGGTGATGACAAGTTGACAATGCTTCATTGTTGTAGGAAAATGAAGCTGAAAACAATTATGTAAAGAAAAATCTTTTTATTATTTAAGAACCCACTCTAAAAAAAGGCTTACACAGTCTACTTCATGAAAATAGGCACTAAACTTCTGTAACTAGCTAATCCCATAAATCACACCACTACAGCTTGCAACGCTTCATTGTAGGAGGGTCTGTCCATTTGCTTCTGACTTCATATCATTTTGCGCCCATTTTTTCCATTTCATCGTAACCACTTAGCAGTTTATACAAGTTCTGCACAGACTTAGGCTATGCTCACACTATGTATCTGTGCGGCTGTATTGCGGGCTGTAAATCATCGGCGGTATTTTTCCGGTTCATGCGTACGCTGGAAAGTAAACGATATACGGCTGCACAATGCACACTATGTATGAGCCTACGGCCCGATCGTAAACGGACCCGTAAAAAATGAACAAGACCATTGTTTGCGGCTGGAACTGTGCAAATTCACGGCTGTGGATTGACAGGCGGTCCATACGGAGTACTTCAAAAATAGCCGGCAATAATGCCGATGCCTCTCATGGTTAATATATTAAATTAATAGAACACATTTTCTTTGTAATAAAGTCCCTTTCGTTGTTCAATAATTTAATTCTAATGAATCCATCATTGTGCAATTAAATATACTGTTAAAAAAAAATATATATATATATATATATATATATAAATGTATATTTATATATATATATTTATTTTTTGACAGTATATTTAATTGCACAATGATGGATTCGTTAGAACTAAATTATTGAACAACGAAACTGATTTTATTACAACAAAAATGTGTTTTATTAATTAAATATTAAATTAGTACAGGAAGCTCCATTAAGCCGTTAATTCATATTCCCGGTAATAGAGCTTTCTGTACTAATCATCACTTTACTTTAATTAAAACATCAAATGTTTCTTCTAATTATGTTATCACAATAGCATTATTAGAAGAAACATTTAGAATTATATGTGCGCTCAGCTGATTGGCTGATCGGCTGAGCGCACATATAAAGAGCCGGTCCGCAGTACAGTGACTTCATTGTGCTGCGGACCAGGGAAGAGGACACATCGGGGTGAGTATAAAGCTCTCCCCACCCCCTCCCCAGCACTGCACCCATCCCAGTAAGGAAGGGGGGGTCACTTAACCCCTTCCTTGCTGGGATGGGTGCAGTCTGACATCAGTCTGGCCCCCAAGGGGTTAAGGGGGATGCAATACATCCTCCCTTAACCCCTTGGGGGCCAGACTGTAAGCAGCGATCTGTAAAGATGCTGCATACTGTAAGGTGCACAACACCACTCACAATGATGGGTGTTGTGCTCCTGTTTGTGTGTTTCTCCCTTTTTGTTTTTCAGATATCGGTATCCTGTGGATTACGTCGGATTCCATGGACTACGTCGATGACCAGCGTTGTTGGGTGTTTGTTTTTTATAAAATGGTCAATGAGGAGTGTGGGGGTATTTTTATTTGAATAAAAAAATTTTTTCACTTGTGTGTTGTCTTTATTTCTTTACTTTATAGACTTAGTAGTGGAAGCCGTCTAATAGACGGAATCCATTACTAAGTCGGGGCCTAGTGTTAGCCGGTATAAAATGGCTAACACTAACCCCCCATTATTACCCCAGTACCCAATGCCACCAGGGGTACTGAGAAGAGCCGGGTGCCAGTGGTCCCGGAGCGTCAAAATTGGCGCTCCTGGACTGGGGCGGCAGCAGGCTGGTAACATTTAGGCTGGGGAGGGCCTAAACCACTGGCTCTTCCCACCCTGGTGTTACCAGGCTGCTGTTGCTTGGTTTTTAATCCGGCTGGTTATAAAAATAGGGGGGACCCTATGCGTTTTTTTTTAATTATTTTTTTTTTTTTTTAAAGTTTATTAAAAATATTTAATATAAGCTAATTTTATGGATATTTTTAATAAACTTTTTTTCTCCTGGCATTGATCTTCCTTGGACCTGCGCCCTACAACTCCCGTACTAGGAGAGGAGGTGTTTTGTTACATTTACATGATCCAGTTTGGATCCACTGGGGGAGAGGCTGCGGTTCTGATACAAGCTATTCTGAGTGTTGTGCCTCCTTGTTGCACAACCGTCACAGGTGAGAGCTTCTAATATTGTGCTCACACCCATTCTGCTGTCTGACATGTGCTATGGAGCGCTGTTTTATTTCTTTGTTCTTTTCATCATTAGGAATGCTCCAGGCAGATTGTCCCCTATTCGTCAGCTGTGTGAATACTGAACATGGGCTGGATCATTAGGCAATGTTCAGCATGGAGAAAATGTTCCAGTGGCATTCCTAATGATGGAGAGGGTGGGGAGGAGGGACGGAGGGGTGATTCAAAGTTAGGGCACAGATACTCCCGTTGGGCACGGGGCTGCAAGTTTAAAAGTTGTTTTTTAGGACAATAACTGCATCACCTGCCGAACGGACCCCAGGACAGATCTTGGATTAAAAGCAGCTATCCGAAGGTACAAGTGGTTTGGGGGGGTCAGATTGTGGGTACAGAGTCGCTTTAAAATTACATTGATTTCATAGTGAAGAATAGCTCTTTATAGTTGAGTTCGCTGTTTTAATTTCACAATTTTTTTTTAAATGCATCTATAGAGAATCACAGGAATTTAAGTTTTCAATGGGAACAGTAAAATGTTTGTTTTCTAGGAAAAAAAAAAAGAAAATCCTCCAGGGTATTTCAGCCTCTTTAGGATGCTTAATTAATTTACATATTCTTTCACATAAACACTACACAAGAATGTAAGGGATTAAAACACGTTTTAACCTAAAGTTTCTGAATTTTTATATAACAGAACTGAGATACATCAAAGAAATTCTACAACCTCCTCAGTTTAATTAAAAAAATAACAGCTAATCCAGAAGTACAGAGTCATTTAGTTTAACTTATCTTCTCATTTCTTTTTCAAATTTCAGCATGAAAAACACTTATCCAGTGGCGTTAATAAGTAATCTGCGGCTGCTTAACAAATTGGTTGTTTTTTAAGTCCTCAAGGAGTTCTGTTCTTTCTTAGTCCTTGAATTACTTATTACTTCAAATGTATATAAAAAGCTCAGCTTTCTACCAAAATGATTAGATACTTGAACATAGCTATGGGTAGTTACATACAAAGTATCTCCAAGGTAAATGTAAGATATATAGTAAAGTATAGGCTTGCTTATTGCTGCTACAAAATAATATCAGAGATAGGCATTAAAGTAGTGAATGTTATATTTACTGAAGCATATATGCATAAAACAATAATTCAAGGTTTAGCATGTGTCATTGAGCAAGTATGTTGCTGCAGCCTTGGGCAAAGTCAACAGTGATTTTTATGAAAGGCATGACCAAGTTGTTAACCAATCAAGCAGTTTTGAGAAATACCTTTAAGTCCTTTAGGTTGTATATTTAATCATGTATGACCTGTTTGTTTTTTAAACTTCCTAATGTCCTAAATACATCCTAAAAAAGCTAGTCCTCTGCTGAAGTAACTACTAATTAAAGGGGTTGTCTGAGAAAAATGAATAATTACCCATGCTACTGGGGACATGTCAGTAATGTATACTTACCTGCCCCTCTCTTCCACCGATGCCAGTTCCCAGGCCGACCACTTTGCATAATGTTTTGAAAACATCCGCTGATGTCCTATTCTCATAGGAAATAGCCTGTCAGCATAGATTCTAATGGTAGAAATAGCTGTACCCAACAGAAGTTTTGTAAGTGTGCTTGGAACTAAAGGAGAAGTTAGGATGGTAGGTGAAATGGGTGACCAAGGATTAGAAAAACCTTGCTGCCTTCTTCCAGAAATAGCACCACACTGCCCTTAGAGTGTGCGTGGTATTACAACTCAGCTCCATTCACTTTAATGCAACTGAGCTTCTCCCGCAACTCCTCTCGCTACCCCCCCATCTTACCAGCTTGCTGTCGGTGCGTGTAATAGCGCTCACTTGCTCCTGCTGATCGGCCCGTGTAATAGGGGCTTTACTCTGTATCCCTACTGCTACCTTTAACACTGGCAATATAGAAAGTCTTTCTCTGAGAGGTAGCTAAATAGAATATTTTTTCTTAATGAAGAGCGTTTAACCCGTAGACGACTCTGGGCGTACCCGTACATCCTGGGCCGCCTAGGGGTGTTCAGACCTCTGAACCGCCGCAGTCCTGGGTGCCGCATGTAGCCTGGGACCACGGCTATTAGTGGGCACGGTCCGATCGCCGTGCCCGCTAATTAAATATTCAGATGCAGCTGTCAAAGTTGACAGCTGCATCTGATTACTACTTGAAGCCTCATCCCTTGTCTAGTGGGAAGATCATCCCCCCCCCGCTGTCGCGGAGGGGCGATCCCCGAAAGCAATCGAGTGCTGATCTAATCGATCTATGCAGTATAACTATAATCGATCTAATTGTATTAAAAAGCGATCAAAAAGTCGCACATGCGCAATGAGACCAAAGGATAAAAGCGCTATCAGCCTGGGAATGGAGCGATTTTAAGGAACATATATTTGTTAACAAGGGTGTGAATTCTTTGAAATTTTTAGATAAAATAA
Organism: Dendropsophus ebraccatus; assembly: GCF_027789765.1. Taxonomy (NCBI): domain Eukaryota; kingdom Metazoa; phylum Chordata; class Amphibia; order Anura; family Hylidae; genus Dendropsophus; species Dendropsophus ebraccatus. Next base: position 68,419,724 of record NC_091458.1, read on the forward strand.
ATGTTACACATGTTACATATCGTTGTAATCGTAACGACTTGAGGAACATATATAACAAGTCAGTTTTACCTCAGGGCAAACGGCGTAAAAACAAAAACCCTCCAAATAAAAAAAAAATGTTGTTTTTTTTTACAATTTCACCACATATTCAATTTTTTTGAACTTTTTTTTGAAACATACTTTATGAAAAAAAATCTGCCTGTCATTGCAAAGTACAATTAGTGCCGCAAAAAATGAGGGCTCATGTGGGTTTCTAGGTAAAAAAAAATGCAACTGCTATGGCCTTTTAAACACAAGGAGGAAAAAACGGAAACGCAAAAATTGAAATTGTCCCAGTCCTCTAAGGGTTAATGTTGCATTCAGAAAACAAATCAGCATTAAAATGAATTCAGTGTAAAGGTGTCCATGGTCTTTACCTCAGACTACACACAAGGGGTGGAATATGTATAGTGACCCTTCTTATTTACTTGTATGTGCGCCTGGGTAAGTTTTACTGAGTTAAAAAAAAAAAGGGTATTGTCTCACCAGAGGCAGGCTCTGTCAAAATGTAGCCCCCAGGGCAAACAATAACTGATCACCCCAAAAACTATTTCTAAAAATATACACTGAAAATATATTACACTAGAAAATGTACCCGGCGCTGCCCGGGTATAAAATGTCAGTGTGTTAATTAGATTTGTTCTAAGGTGCCCAGGAGGCCAAGCTAAAGGTATTGTTTTATCTGAGTTAATCAGTGGAATTAGTGTATACCTGTAGTGCATAGCTGGAGGGGTTCTGTATACCCACAGTGTATCGTTTTTAGGGGTCTCGCATATCTGTAGTGCATAGTTGGGGGGCTGTATACCTATAGTGTATAGTTGGGGGGTCCTGTATACCTGTAGAGTGTAGTTGGGGGGGCTGTATACCTATAGTGTATAGTTGAGGGAGGTCCTGTATACTTGTACTGTATAGTTTGGGGATTCTGTATACCTGTAGTATATAGTTGGTGCTGTATACCTGTAATGTATAGTTGGTAGAGGTCTTGTATACCTGTAGTTTATAGTTTGAGGGTCCTGGATACCTGTAGTGTATAATTGGTGGAGGTCTTGTATACCTGTAGTATATAGTTCGGGGGTCCTGTATACCTTTAGTGCATAGTTTAAGGGTTCTGTATAACGGTAGTATAGAGTTGGTGGAGGTCCTATATACCTGCAGTGTATAGTTTTGGGGTCCTGTATACCTGTAGTGTATAGTTTGGGGTCCTATATACCTGTAGTATATAGTTAGTAGAGTTCCTGTATACCTGTAGTATATAGCTTTGGGGTCCTGTATACCTGTAGTATAGAGTTGGTGGGGGTGCTGTATACCTGTATTATATAGTTGGTGGAGATCCTGTATACCTGTAGTGTATAATTTTTGGTTCCTGTAAACCTGTAATATATAGTTTGGGGTCCTGTATACCTGTAGTATATAGTTGGTGGAGGTCCTGTATAGCTGTAGTGTAAAGTTTGGGGTCCTGTATACCTGTAGTATAGAGTTGGTGAAGGTGCTGTTTGCCTGTAGTATAGAGTTGGTGGAGGTCCTGTATACCTGTAGTGTATAGTTTGGGGTCCTATATACCTGTAGTATATAGTTGGTGGAGTTCCTGTATACCTGTAGTGTAGTTTTGGGGTCCTGCATACCTGTAGTATATAGTTGGTGGAGGTCCTGTATACCTGAAGTATATAGTTGGTGGAGGTCCTGTATACCTGTAGTGGTAGCACCTTGCAGAGGGGAAGCACCCTCCCGTTCAGACTTGCCAGAAAATCTGGTGTCTTTTTGAGGGGGGTATGGCGGTATTGGTCAGGTCTGGCAGTGTTATCCAGTCACAGTATGGCGGTATTGGTCAGGTCTGGTATGGCAGTGTTATCCAGTCACAGTATGGCGGTATTGGTCAGGTCTGGTATGGCAGTGTTATCCAGTCACAGTATGGCGGTATTGGTCAGGTCTGGTATGACAGTGTTATCCAGTCACAGTATGGCGGTATTGGTCAGGTCTGGTATGACAGTGTTATCCAGTCACAGTATGGCGGTATTGGTCAGGTCTGGTATGGCAGTGTTATCCAGTCACAGTATGGCGGTATTGGTCAGGTCTGGTATGACAGTGTAATCCAGTCACAGTATGGCGGTATTGGTCAGGTCTGGCAGTGTTATCCAGTCACAGTATGGCGGTATTGGTCAGGCCTGGTGTGACGTGTTAAATGTGACTTGTGGAGCTATTACGCACCTATCCTGATGCTAATTGGTGAGTGAGGATGGGGCATCTTCAGGTTTAGTGCTTAGGGCAGCAGCAGCTGGTAATACTGTCCTGAATACATGTACTGTATAGATGGAGTAGGGGGCCCTGTATACATGTACTGTATAGATGGAGTAGGGGGCCCTGTATACATGTACTGTATAGATGGAGTAGGGGGTCCTGTATACATGTACTGTATATATTGTATAGATGGAGTAGGGGGCCCTGTATACATGTACTGTATAGATGAAGTAGGGGGCCCTGTATACATGTACTGTATAGATGGAGTAGGGGGCCCTGTATACATGTACTGTATAGATGGAGTAGGGGGCCCTGTATACATGTACTGTATAGAGGGAGTAGGGGGCCCTGTATACATGTACTCTATAGATGGAGTAGGGGGTCCTGTATAACTGTAGTGCCCTGTATATACATGTACTGTATAGATGGAGTAGGGGTCCTGTATACATGTACTGTATAGTTGGAGTAGGGGGCTACCAGTTATTTCTGTGGATGTTGTGAGGCAGCTGCCCTAGCAACCACAACTCCCTGTGAAAATGAAAGCAGTAATCCTATTGGTTGCTAAGCTCCCAACTGCCGTTTACTGCTGGAGACATGCAGCTAATTATATCACCTGTGTTTGCAGTGAGGAGATTTTCCCATTCATCTCTATGGGGCCCCGCTCTTCCCCCTCCCCCTCCCCTCCTGTACATCTAGCGGGGACGGGACCTTTGCAATAACCTTCCCGGGCATCCAATGTATCTGTGTGCCAAATTTGGGGTCAAACTGTTCAGGCGTTTGGAAGTCTATACGGGACAGACAGACAGACAGACTTTGATTTTTATTATATAGATGGTGGTCATTCATATGAATGGCCATTCATGTGATCCAAGAATGTAATGAGTCTAGTAGAACGAGAGTCTCTATTCTGTTTTACTGAAAACTTCCCTTAAAGGGACCCCCCTATAATGTCCATCTTTTCTATACAGGCGCATGGACAAGAGATTTCTTTGTCAGATATCCCATTAAAATCCCTGCACAGAAAAATGGAAAATAATTTCTAAAGGAAAGATTTTTACATAAAAAATGTAAAAGTTGTTCACCATGTACAGGATAGGGAATAAGATGATAATTGGAATGAATGAACCTAGTGCTGGTTGAACATGTGTGGTATGCTTTATTTTAAGGGCCCTATTCCACAGTAACGATAATCGGCCGGATCGGCCCCATTTGGGCCGAATCGGCCGATTATAGTTTGGTGAAATAGAGAGAACGATCAGCCGATGATCGTGTCATCGGCTGATCGTTCATTTAGGGCCAGACCTAAAATCATCGTTCCCCCACCGCGCATCGCTACGGTTGAATAGCAGTGCGCGGCGGGCGACCGACGATTTGACAGGCTGCAGCATCATACATTACCTGTCAGGTCTTCTCCGCGTTGTCTTCATCCCCGGGTCCTGCGCGCTCTATCTTCAGAATGGACGGAGCGCTCAGCCAATTACAGGCCGGGACCGCCGCGGCCTGTGATTGGCTGAGTTTGGCCGGTCAGCTGACCGGCCATTCTGAAGATAGAGAGCGCGGGACCCGGGGATAAAGACAGCGCGGAGAAGACCTGACAGGTAATGTATGATGCTGCAAGGACATCGGTAACAATGTCCTTGCAGCCCTCGCTCAGCGATCATCGGGCCGTGGAATAGGCCCAGTAAACGAGCGGCGATCTGCTAGATAGTTGATCGGGCCCTCCTCGGCCCGTGGAATAGGACCCTAAGGGTAGCTTCAAACACAACGTATCACAGCGGATTCGCAGCAGATTTGATCTAAATAACTGAACACAGCATCAAATCTGCACCAGCAAATCTGCTGTGGATCCTGTAGGTGTGAACGCACCTTACGGGTGCGTTCACGCGTACAGGATCTGCAGCAGATTTGATGGCGCAGATTTGAAGTTGCAGATTCAAAGCAAATCTATTCTGGGCCATCAAATCCGCTGCGATACGGTGTGTGTGAAGCTACCCTAAGGCAGTTTTTGTCTATTTTCTAGGGAAACTGGGGGGTCCCAGCAGTCAGATTCCCACTGATCAGCTTGTTATGACAGGAAGGGGAAAAAGTTTGCTAGTTAGGAATACCCCTTTAATTCTGTTGTCTACACCTGTAACAGATAGTTGTAGTGCAGAAGTTGCTCAGTGCAGCTCTTGTGCTACTCAGTGCCGGAAATACTGTGGTAAGATTGGGCCCTATATAACTAAATAAACTGGGAGGACAGATGCTAAATACTGTAGATAAGGAATATGGCATGCAAGTATTAGGGCAAAAAGGGTTATAATACTAAAGGGAACCAATCACTTAAAAAACAGCTATAACGCTATGGGAATGTGCTGTAGCAGCACCCAGCACACTTCCCAAACATGCTTCTACATCCCCCGTCCCTGGAATGTACAGCCCGAAAACTTACTTTACAAACTAGGCACCCTGTACGTAAATTGCCCCCAAGTAGTCATGGTGGGCGGTGAGCTGCGGCAAGTAGTCACGGTCCCCGGGTGTTCCAGAGCACCTGCGCCGTACTGCGCAGGTGCAAAATAGCCTCAAACTCATTGCCGGATCTCCACTAATGAGTTTTAGGCTTTCTGCACCTGCGCAGCACAGCGCAGACTGGAACTGCTGTACTGCGCATGAGCGGCACAGAAAAAACGTAGGCGTTCTGACATTAGGGACAGCACACCTCTCGGTGACGTCGCCACAATTATGCAGGCAAATCACGCCCAGAGGGGTGTGATTACTGCTCCGGAACGCCCAGTGACCGTGACTACTTGCCGCAGCTCACCGCCCACCGTGACTACTTGGGGGCAATTTACATACAGGGCGCCAACTTTATAAAGTAAGTTTTCAGGCTGTACATTCCAGGGACGGGGGGGATGTAGAAGCATGTTTGGGAAGTGATTGGTTCCCTTTAATAAGTGGTGTAATTTAATTACCATTAATAATGAAGCAATAAGAGGTCCAGCACGTTTAATATGAAAGGTCATATATATCAGAATCTCTTCTGCATCTTAATAATTCCTTCATTTCTTCTGTGGAGAACAGTCAAAAATCTCAAATGTTCAGTCACAAGATAATACAATACTTGTACTGTCCTTCACATAGTAAACAATCAGTAATACCCTTATAAATCCAGAGCCGTAGATGAGAAGTTAGAAATAAATATCCTAGTATTACATTTCATTACAAAGAGAACAGGGAATTCTAAAGTGTTTGTCTATGGACATAGCCAGGGAAAAGGGCAGAAGACACAAGTTTACCTTGCTTCTCTGCTGAAATACGATTTCTTGACCTACAACCTAAAAATGCACCACAGGAGGGAACTTTTGACAACATGTCCTGATTATTATTGTTATTGTTAGGTCAGAATTTTTCAGAAAAAATACAGAACACAGTAGTAGAATAGCAATGTTTGTTGGCAGACTTCTTGGCTCTAGCCATAGCTTCTTACAGAATTATATGACAAAGATCAATCAGAATAGAACACTGGACCAGGGCAGTACACACAAGGGAGCTTAGGGCATGGTCAAAACTGCCAACGTGTTTAGAAAAATAAGACAACTGTAAACAGATATCTATGTAAAACACTGGTCTTTGGGAAAGGGTTTTGAAAAAGAAAGTCCCTTTACCAGTTATCACGCCTATAAAATATCTTATCATCGGAAACAATGTTCATTAAGGCCGTATTAGACAGCTGACCTACTGTAGATTTGCACACACTTACAGAGCCTACTATACAGCTTGATATTCATGTGTCCAGCTGGCAATGTTTATGCAGCCCTTTCCTTTGATCAGCCGCACATCACTTATTACATGGAGAGATATGTGGCCATCGAATTATTATTTTTTGACAGGGTGAATGAGAGCTATCAGCAGATGAGCAAGAGTTTGATTGCTTATCTGCTGATCACAGGCTCTATTACATGAGGAGATATCTGCCTGAACAACAGGGCCTTACAGGGCTCCCCAGTAACAGGGCCTTACCAGCACCATCTCCATCCTATCTTCTTGTTGTGTATAGAGACAAAAGGGAAGATAAATAAAAGTTGTGCACCAGAACCTTAGAATAATTTGGGCCCCAAAACTGGCAAATGTGTTATATAAATACATTTTCAAACAAAATTAGCCGAAAAATAAAGATGTTCACCTCGCTCAATGAGGGAGTGGAGCTTAGTGAGAAGTGCAGCTTTGCACAAAAAGAGTCACCATACGCCATAACTTCGGCAACATTTTTGTGGACATCTGGTTTAAAGTATGACAGTTTTAAAGTTGTGTAAATCTTCAACTAGACAGTCTTAAATATACACCAGATTTTTGAACAGAGAGCCACTGTTAGAAAATCTGGTACACTCTTAAGGCCCTATTACATGGCCCAATACCTAGCCCGATATTCTGGATAAGCAGGCACCTATTTGCTAGAATATTACATGGCTAAACCATCATGCAAGGTCTGCACAGACATCTTTAGCAATGTCCGTGCAGCTCTTGCCCTCAAATGTATAATAATAAACTATATAATACCTCTCCATGCTCCCCGGTGTTCTTCATGCTTCTGCCCTCTGCCTGCTCCATGGAATTTTCCTGACTTCTGCTCATTGTCCCCAGCGGCTGCTGGATGTTCAGAACCAGTCTTTGAAGTGACAGGCCGCTCAGCTATTCACTGGTCTCGATGCTGTCACTTCAGGAACTGGCTCTGAAGTTTCACCGGCGGCTGCGCGGAGAGGTCAGAAGTGAGAACGCCATGTATAAAGTTTATTTTTGTTTTTTACACATTCATCAGCCAGCAGTCCCGCATCGCTGCGTGTAACAGCTTTTTTGAACTGGGTCGGCCTGCCCACAGTGGAGGAAACCCCTCTATGACCCAGTGGAGGAAACCCCGCCGCTCTATGACGTGGCTCTATTAGAATCAATCTAGGATGACAGCTCCACTCTGTCTTGACTCAAACAAATAAGCCAGACTTACCTACACGACACAACATATTGCTAGGATGCCGGCTGTAGTCTGCAGATTCTGGCTTCCTCATCACATATTGTACAAATGGAGCTCCATTCATATGAAGGCTCATCTGGACGCCACATATAACAAACAACAGGGTAGGGGAACGATACTACTTATATACAAGGGAACTTCCTGAACACCTTGACTGAACCTGAGAGATCAAACCACGTAGAGATCTTCCTAGTCTCCCAGAAGCATCAACTGGGAGAAATGCATCAGAAGACAGGGCAGGGTCATAACATAACCTATAGCCCACTTAATACTAGGTGTACTAGACTTATCAACCGGCGGGAGGTACTCCTGACCATTCCCTTAAAGGACGCAACAATCTTTGTTACATCTCTACACACCTGACAGCACATTTGACAAATAGGTTAGAGCTGTAGTACCTATCTACACACCTATAAGCGATCCATTTTTGTGTATGTAGGGTGAGTCCCACCTGGCCCAAGGGACGTCCAAACCAGGTGGTCCTTAGAGTTTAGACAGGGATTCAATAGAGCCTTTCCCTATTGACCTACTAGTCAGATTTGGCCCACTTGTACCAACAGACATGGATGCGGTGATTAATGTACTTTTGTATGATTTTGCTCACAAATACATAAGATTAATAAACACAGAATACTTCTTCTTGGTGGTCAACCACAGTTGTCATTAAAATTTTTAATTATTATAAATGTATAAAACAATTAATATAAAACTAAAACTGCTCGAACGCAATCTACCCACTTTCCCTCTTCCACTCACAAATTTGTAAATTATAATTCATGTCTTGTATTAAGAGTTACTTATTCCTGTAAAAATGTGTTTATTGAAATGTACGTTTTCCCACTGTACCCGCCAAATTGGCAGTCAAGTACCATTGATTGTATCTGAAGGATGTCATTAGGCTCTTTATTTTAGAAGCTTGGAGAAAATGACAAATAAAGGATTTTCATTTCTTATTTTTTCCCATAAAGCACTCAATCCAATTTGTCTCTACGCATATTTTTAGAACAGCACAAGTAATAAAAGTTATCAACAGCCATATAAGCTTTGTGGCTGAGAGAAGGGGGGCATCACCTGTGATGGCAGGTTACTGAAAACAATTCAACCAGTTCTGTACTGCTATCAATCTGTCTATATAACCCCCACATGTGTAAACTTCTAAAATGCTTAAAGGGCAACTCGAACAAAAATGTTTTCTTTCAAATCATCTGGTGTCCAAAAGTGACAGAGATTTGTAATTTACTTCTCTTAAAAAACCTTAAGTCTTCCAGTTCTTATTAGATTCTGTATGTCCTATATATCTATGTCTACTACATACAGCAGCTGATAAGTACTGGAAATGTTTTAATAGAAGTAATTTGCAAATCTCTGGAACTTTCTGGCACCAGTTGATTTGAAAGAATTTTTTTTTTTTTTTTTTGCTGGAGTTGCATTTTATTGCTGGAGGGTCTTTCTCATCCAATTACAAAACATGACTACAGATGCCCTTAAATTTCAAAAAGCATACCAAGAGTTAAAAGAATACTTCTGGATGCTTGAGAAAGACCCTTCAACAATAGAGGGCTGAAACATGTTGCCACTAATAAACTTGTTTTTACTAATACTGATGACTTTGGGCTGGTATTTGCTAAGCCATCACTGTCGATCCCCTGCACCTTCCCAGGGTCTGGCAGAGACTTACCTTCTGTTCATTGTTACTCACAATGGGTCGTTGTTGAGGATCCTCCATTGTGCTGTGGTGAATCACTGATGCCTATACTAGAGCTGTGCCTACCTGCATAACCTTAGAAGGTGAGTGTGTTTACGAGCTAGAGGGTTATTATACGATACACCTGCTGGTACCTGACGATACTGCCCCAGGAAGCACCCTTCTTTTGTTTTTTCTTTTAATATTTTATTGATGGCACAATACCAGTGATTGTCAGCTGTCCCTAAGCTGAACCTTCCAAAAATGTGTTTCTGCCATCAACTAACTTACTGTCAGGATCATGCAGTAACCTGGTGCAAACTGGGCCTGGTTTTTGCATTTATGTGACACACCCGACTGATTCTCTGCATCCGGCAATGCAGGAGTTAACCAGAGCCCTGAAAAGATCTGATTACTGCTGCTGAGCGGGCTTCCTGACTGACTTGTTCCACTGCCGGTCCAATGAGGATCCAGACCGGGCTCTTGGTCGGCATAAAACTAAGCTGAAGGAGTTTCTCTGAGCTGGCTATTAGGTGAACTCCTGGTCCCAGCTCCCCCTTGTCTATTCCTGCGTATACCTTCCTAATTCCCTCTGACTGCTCGACTTGTTATTTGACCTCCCGCCTGACCTGTGACTATCCGATTGTATTGCTGATTCTGTGCTGCGTTGACCGTGTGGTTTTGACTTGGCTTGTTCACCATCCTCTATTGTGTTTGTCTGTCTGTCCTGTTTAGTGTGCCACATATATAGCGTAGGGAACGCCTTCGTGGTTGTCCGCGGCCGCCTAGGGCTGACTGAGGTAAGTAGGTAGGGACAGTGGGTGGCTTCAGACCTAGGGCCCACTGTCTTGTCGTGTCTGTACCTTCTTGCCCTGACACTTACCTAAACTGTATATTTTGGTGTGTTCTACTACCATAATTCATAGGCAGCATGTCTGCTTTCAGTGGGTCATGGTAAACTTGAATTTTTCCTTCACTCCCTATCTTTAATCACCTGGTCCTCAAAATCATCTCCAGAATCTACTGTTTACTTTCTGGAAAAACTCTTATTGTTACCCTGATTCATACTCTTGAGTACTTACTACTTAGTGATGTTCCTACAATATCCTCTTTAATCCATCCTCAGTGCTGCAACCAGGCTCAGCTTTCTGTCTAACCACCTCTGTGATGCTTTTACCCTGTGCCAGTCACTGCACCAGCTGCCTATGCCCTTTTAAATACAACCAAAATGTCTCAAGGTGCCTATACACCTTCAATTCCTGTTGGTAGAACAATCACTTGGCCGACAGTTGTTTCTCCCATTCTCCCCATACAGATGAGCGTTTGTCACCACCAAACATTCATGTCTTCTTTATGCTCAGGTGTTAGTTTTGAACCCACTGTCAGTGGCATATGCATATGTGTGCATCCATTTTGATCCGTTTTTCCATTGAATTGTATTCTAAAAAAAAAAGGATCAAAACTCATCTGTTTTGCTTAACGTAAACAAAAACGTGCTCAATCACATTTTTGTGTACGCTAAAAAAACGTATTTGTTATGATGTTTTTGTTTTTTACAATGGAAGTCAATGGAAAACGGATGCACACATCAGCATCCGTTTTTCCATCCGCTTTTTTGTAAAAACAGATGAAAAAATGTAGTGTGAACCCAGCCTTACTCATCTCTACCCATGCTCTACATTCTACCATGATCAAAGGCTGACCCTCTCTATAATCCAAAACACCCACACTCATAGCCAATATTTTTCTTGTGCCGCATCAGTTCTCTGTAATTTAATATCCTGTAAATCAGATTAAATGCGAACATCCACAATATATCCTTATAATACATTGTTTTAGGCAGACCAGCCACATTCTCCAATATGTTTTTATCCGTTTAATCTCCCTCCCACTCTCTCCATTAAACAGTATCCCCTACACTCATTGCACCCTAATGCACTTCATGTCTGTGCATACACAGATACTTTCTGGTGACTGGTTCACTTACATCTTCATAGATTGCGAGCTCATGTGAGTGGGGCCCTCAATGACTTGTTTCCACTGTTGATGTTTAATTCCTGATTTTGTCTAACATGCACCCTTTTAATTGTGAAGGGCTGCAGAATATGTTGGTGCTGCTTATTATTTCTTTGGATGTCACTTAAAGCGAATGTACCACCGGTACATTGCTTTTCTGATATTTATATGGATAGACTGGTGCCGCCGTGGGGTTACCGATGCTGTGGTACTTTTTTTGAACTGCGGCCTGGTTTCTGCATATGGCGCTGGTCTATTCCCGGGCACCAGCTGGGGGTGAAGTACTGGAGGCAAGCAGGCCCACCCCTAGTGGGAGGAAGTCTCCTCCCCTCTATGACGTGGCTTTATTGATTCTAATGAAGTCGCGTCATAGAGGGGCAAGGATTTCCTTCCACCATGGTTTAAAAAAGGACGGTGGCACAGGCAACCCTGCAGCAGCGCCAGTCTATCCATGTAAATATCAGAAAAGCGATGTACCGGTGGTACATTCGCTTTAAAGAAGTTCGGGCACAGGACGTTTTCTTCCAAAATACAGGGGCAGGGGCAGTGGGGAAAATAACATACCTCACCAACCCACCTCTCCCCATGCTTATGCAATTGATCGCAACTCTGGGACCCCGGAAAATCTACCAGAGCCATGTGACGAAGATGGACAGCCCACTCAGCCAATAAGTGATTGAGGCGGGATGCCATTTCAGTCACTCAAATGAAAAAGGGTGGGTGGATCCAGCACTTCCAAAAAATTAAAGTAACTGCTGTTAAAACTTCATACTTTATTTCATCCTGATTAAAAAGCTGTGGTGTACTCTGGAGAGTGCAGTGACTGGATGACGCGTTTCGCGCATGCGCGCTTAATCATACTGTTTAATCAGGATGAAATAAAGTATGAAGTTTTAACAGCAGTTACTTTAATGTTTTTGGAAGTGCTGGATCCACCCACCCTTTTTCATTTGAATGTCTCTTTTATCAGCGGGCTGGCTACCCGGGATCCGTGCACCCCCTCCTAAAATCAATAATCGGTCCGGGACAAACACAGGTGAGCTAACATTTGTTACTATTTCTACGTATGTCATTTCAGTCACTGATTGGCTGAGCGGCCAGTCCATCAGCCAGGATGGGCATTTTCCCTCGAGTCGGGATGTCATCACATGTCGGAAGAAAGTGCCTTCCGGTGGGGGTCCTGGAGGCGGTCACACGATGCAACGTGGGCAAGAGAAGAGGTAAGTAAGGACAGCTTATTATCCTGTCCCCTGCCGTCTGTGGGATCTTTCATATGGCCGGACGTCTCCTTTAAGCCATTTAATTACTTTACCAATAGGACATTCAGTAATAAGGTAGAGAATCGTGAAAAAAACCACATTTCCCTAAGTTAGAAGGTCTTCATAAAATTTTTTTCTAAGGAGGCCATATTATAAATCTGCTGCGGGCAGGGGGTGGATGAAACTTAGTAAACAATCTATCCTTCCCCATGCCCCTGCAGCATCACCCCTTACAGACCTCTGAGGGTCTCCTGCAGCTCCAGCTCCTGCAATGTCATGACCTGGCTGAGAAATGTTGGCTCAGCCAGTTAGTGACTGGAGCGGGACGCTGTTGATATGGCGATAGGGTGGGGGCACTGGGATGGGTAAGTATAGATTCTTTATCATGTTCCCGCCACCCCTTGCCCACCCTGGATTTTTAGATGAGATCCGGAGTTAAAGTGTCACTGTCGTGAAATTTTTTTTTGCAGAAATCAATAGTCCATGCGATTTTAAGAAACTTTGTAATTGGGTTTATTATCCGAAAAATGCATTTTTATCATGAAAAAGCAGTTTGAAGCTCTCCCCCCTGTCTTCATTGTTCTCCTATGGAGAGAGCTAAAGAAAAGACCAAAACAGGACAACAAAGAGTTAATCTACAAATCCCTCAGGGGATATCTCCTGTGACAGTCACCAGTGACCTGTCTGAGCTCAGATTACAGCTGTCACCCAGCTCCGTGCCTGTAATCCTGTTATCTGCTTTCTGCTGCCGGCTAACTCCCTCCTTCCTCCTCCCCCCTCCCCTCTCCCTAGAGCAGACAGGGTACGTCTCCTGCAACAAGTCACAATTTTCAGATTTTTTGGAGTGGATGAAAAAGAGGAAGGAGGGGGGGACCTGGGAAAAGGCTTTTTACATGCAGATAATGGCAGATTTGGCTAATAAACCCAATTACAAAGTTTCTTAAAATCGCCTGGACTATTGATTTCTGCAAAAAAAAAAAAAAAATACGACAGTGACTCTTTAAGAGCACAGGTACAACTGAGGAGTGCTGAACAGCACTCATGATGCCAACAGTAAAGAAAGGTTGTTTCCATTCACTGTAAGCAACCAGATATTGTGGAAATTATGGGAACTTGATTCATAAAGAATAAAGATTTGTTTAAAGCGAATGTAACACTAGGTACAATGCTTAGCGTTTTTTACATAAACAGGTTCCCGCGCATGGTGCCGATCTATCTCCCCATCCCTTTGTGATGCGGCTCCATTGATTCTAATGGAGCTGTGTCACAGAAGGGAGGGGGTTTCGTCACACTGGGGGACGGCAAGCCCACACTCATGCTCGCCTAGTGCTGGGAATAGACTGCCGTTGTGCGCCAGAACCAGGCGGCTGTTCAAAGAAAGGACCGCGGCACCATCATTTCCACACAGGTCTGTTCATGTAAAAAAACACCAAGTGATGTACTTAGTGGTACATTTGCTTTAACTTCTCACTGTACGACCATTAAGCTTCATTTTCATATGACTAAACAACCTCTTTAACAAGAGATTTGCCTTGCGCTGTACTCAAAAGGAAAAATTAAGCTTCATGTTACAGCATGATACACTGATATCTCATGCTTCCTAGCCTGTTCCTGTATAGTCCTGTCTTCCCCTCTTGTTTATGATTTCAATATTCATATGGCCTGACCCCCAGCATAATGTGGTGGTTCTGGGAATAAGAACAATGCTGTAGATTCACTGATATATGAGGGGTATGCCTATGCAGAATGCCTGAATATCTGAGGCCAGATACAGTTGTTACGTCTGTCCCTGCCTGAATGTATGTATGTGCATATTTTTCAGAGATATAACACTGGGCATTCATTTAGATTTTTAGCTTGAATATCTTGGACTCAAAATAGGATATCAAAATTAGAAATAAATAATAGGCTACATTACATAGAAGTTGCTTTTCAAAATAGGAATAAGGTTTAATGCAAGTTGATTCTGTTATCCAACACTGCACTGCATGCTCAGCATAGCAGCTCTTGTATTATACTAGCATGTTTTATATTTCAGTATAAGTACACTATATATATATACATATTAATATTGATTTTGCTAAGTTTCTATGATCACCATGGAGACTTGTGGTGCATGAAGCCCCTTAAGTTCATTTTGAGGGATTCAATAAATATATTATTATTATCATAATCACATTATATGTGAATTACACAAGGTTAGGGGTTGTTTAGTCATTAGCCTTAAAGGGGCTCTCTGATTAAAACTTACTCGTGCCCTATCCACAGTGGCTGGGGCGGTTGCCAGGGACACCGTCAGCATTCACAGGGGGGCATCAGCGAGCTACGGTGGTGTCGGGAGCTGGGCGTGATGGCCACCTCCTAACACTTAGGTTCCATGCAGCCCCAGCAGCATCTTTAATCATGACAGAATGACTCTTCTAAGGAATCTTAAAATCTAGTTTGTTAATGTTAATAAAAGTTCATCATATTTATATTTTACCCACATGTGTAATAACCAAAGTTAAAGTGACATAAAACCTAGAAACACAAGAGATTTTCCCATTGACAATTGGTTCAGGTGGTGATAAAGTGTTAACAGGTTCTCTAGCTTTAAATAGGGAGGTTCCTCCATGTGATTGCTTGTGATTTTTAACATATTTGTAAATAATTTTTACAAAAAATACTCCATAGAGAAAGGAGTTACTCTTCAGAGGAAAGGCTCTTGGGTCTTGGCCAGTAGCTATTGTTCTCCTTGTAATTTATTGTCTACTGCCTGTCGTTAGAGAGGATCCTTCTCTAGTAACAGCTAGATCAGGATGGATCACAGAAAGGAGGAGGGATATGTGCAGGAGAGAAAGAGCGCAAGATGTGTACCTGCAATCTGTAAGCCTGTCAAATCAAAGCTTCAAAAATGAAAGAATACCTGTCAGGAACTTACCTGACCAGGATCCAGCGGCGCTCTTAGCCTCCGGTCCACTGCGCCGCCTTCCTGGCCAGGGCCGCGTGTCGTCATGGAGACCCGACAGCGTCCCTGGTTACCAGCGGCGCCGCAGGCTCCAGTGACGTGCAGCCGCTCAGCTGAGCAGAGTGGTGCTCAGATGAGCAGGGTTTAGTTCAGGCTGAGTGGCAGACGTCTCTGCCAGCCAACTTGCAGAATTTCCATGTGGTGGTGATCAGGACTCCGGACCAATCACGTTCTGGTCCGGGCTCCTGGTCCTGTATTTAAAGAGCCAGCGGTCATTTACTGATCGCTGGCTATTAGGTTAATACCCTGGTCCCAGCCCCCCTCTGTCTTTTCCTGCGATCCCCGTCCTAACTCCCTCTGCTTGCTCGACTTGTTATCTGACCTCCCGCCTGACCTTTTGACTATCCGATTGTTCACTGACTTTGTACTGCGTTGCCCGTTTGGTTCTGACTTGGCTTTCTCACTATCCGATATTGTATTTGTCTGTCTGTCTGTCTCGTTTCACATACTCAGTATAGGGAACGTCTTTGTGGTTTTCCGCGGCTTCCTAGGGCCAATTGAGGCAAGTAGGTAGGGACAGTGGGTGGGTTCAGACCTAGGGCCCACTGTCTTGTCCTGTTCGTACCTTCCAGTCCTGACAATACCCATTGGTTTAACAAACTACTGACATGTTATAGTGGCATCTCAAAACTTTAAATTAGTGGGAATCTAGCAACTAAAATAATCTCTAATCATTAAAAAGCTGAAGGTATGAGGCAGAAGCACTTTTTTTAGTTAGATTTTCCAAGTAATGTTTTCAGATAAAATAAATCTGCATAAATCAGAAC
The DNA here is from genome assembly GCF_027789765.1 of Dendropsophus ebraccatus. Lineage (NCBI taxonomy): Eukaryota > Metazoa > Chordata > Amphibia > Anura > Hylidae > Dendropsophus > Dendropsophus ebraccatus. The sequence goes on from NC_091458.1 coordinate 68,435,736, forward strand.
AAGCATATTACAGTTAATTATTTACTGGTTTTATACAGTTTACTAAAATTAGACAACAAAGTTTAGCTTTTACACTAGATGTAAAGGTGTCTTTGATGTTGCACATCCTTCTGTGTCTAATAGAAATGCCATTACCTGTGGCTGTACTCAGGTTAGGATTAGACATGGGGACATTCCAAAGTAAATGAAAATCTGGTTTCTCTCTTGCACTGTATGTTTTAAATCACCAGCAATACCTCTTTTCTTTGTGCTGCAGAATTCCATTATGATCATGTCACTGCTCTGACATATGTTATTTGCAACAACAAAAATACTTTCTCAATTAGTGCTTAAAGAAAAAAGAAACAAAGAACTCGTATTAAAAGTATCCAGCCATATTATGACCAGGCATATATTTAGTGTCAAACAACTAGGGGCCCCATTACACGAAATGATAATCTGCCGAATCAGGACGCTCTAGCTGTTGCAAAACTACAATTCCCATCATACCTGGGCAGCCAAAGCCATATATTTGGTTGTTCAGGCATGATGGGAATTGTAGTTTTGCAAAAGCTTGTTAGCTATCACTGGCCTATGTCAAAGGTGTGGTAAATCCCATTTAGGCTATGTTCACACATAGTATTTCCATTATTTTTTTTTCAACCAAAACCAGTAGAAGTGACAGGGCAAAGTTATAATGGAAAGATTTGCACAGTTTCTGACCAAAAGACTGACAGAAATACTATGTGTGAACATAGCCTTAATGTTTTAAAGCAGATAATGGCAGTGCAGGTGTGATGCCATAAGGGCCCATGTTACTGCTTTGATATCATTACTGCCTTAGGGTCCTATTAGATGAAGCGATTTTTAATGATTAACAATATACAACCGCAAACAAGAGCTAACAGGACTGTTGGTTTGGAAATTTGACTATATCCTTGGTTGGCAGTGATTTACGCAAACAAGAGCTGCCTGAAATTGTTTACCAAATTACACAGAACGATACTCGTTAGTTACAATTGTATACTCCATCTGATCCCAGCAAATGATCGAACAATGTGGAATTACACTGAACGATTAGTGAATAACTGTGGTATTACAATGAAGGAATGTGACATTATAGCGAACGATTAACAATGAGTTTAAATTCAGCTCAAAAATGCGATCGACACACGGATGATTTTTCTTTCGCTGCCTGCATTCACACGAAACGATTGTTTAAATTCGAAACATATAACGATGTGTAATAGGGCCCTTAGTGACATTACTACATGGAAAAGGGGGTCAGGGAAATGTATTGGTGGGACACCTATAGGGCAAAAGTCCATGTGATGATGGCACAGACGTCATTGGCAATGTCAGTTATGGCAATGGGATAGCTGTCAATGTTAGGATATCATAGTTAGTAATCTGAGTCGTACATCATGCAGTCCCTCCCACAGGCTGATATTTGTTAAAGGGGAACTCCAGGTAGAGGTTAAAAAAAATGAAACTTCTGCAGAAGCATAAAGCATTACTTACCTATCTATTCCAGTTTTGAAACTACCAAAAATCCATTTGTTTTGGGGGGGTTTGTTCTGTTTTGTGTTTCTGCACTTCCTGGTTTATCAGTTGTACACAGTACTACAGGTTCCAGAATGCAATGCTTTCCCTTAACTGTTCATCACAGTCCTTCACCCTACCTATTCCCCGCCCAAAGCTGTTGCAGAACATCTAGGCTGTGTTCACACTTTGCAGTTTCATTGTGTTACTGAATTATTTGCAGTAATTTGATTTCATTGTGGTCCCACCCACCCACACAGCACGTTGTATCCTCTCCCTGTAACACCACACAGCATGCTGTATTCTCTACCTGTTACACCACACAGCACGCTGTATTCTCTACCTGTAACACCACACAGCATGCTGTATTCTCTACCTGTAACACCACACAGCACACTGTATTCTCTACCTGTAACACCACACAGCACATTGTATTCTCTACCTGTAACACCACACAGCGCACTGTATTCTCTACCTGTAACATCACACAGCACACTGTATTCTCTACATGTAACACCACACAGCACACTGTATTCTCTACCTGTAACACTACACAGCACGCTGTATTCTCTACATGTAACACCACACAGCACACTGTATTCTCTACCTGTAACACCACACAGCACGCTGTATTCTCTACCTGTAACACCACACAGCACACTGTATTCTCTACCTGTAACACCACACAGCACGCTATATTCTCTACCTGTAACACCACACAGCACGCTATATTCTCTACCTGTAACACCACACAGCACGCTATATTCTCTAGCTGTAACACCACACAGTACGCTGTATTCTCTACCTGTAACACCACACAGCATGCTGTATTCTCTACCTGTAACACCACACAGTACGCTGTGTTCTCTACCTGTAACACCACATAGCACGCTGTATTCTCTACCTGTAACGCTCATATTGGAATAAAGTAAAGAACTTGATTTTTTTTTCTTTTCATTTCCACGCACATATGATCAAGCATCTGTAATCTTTGAAGTTGAGCCCCACAATAAGGCTCTGATCCTCTCTGCCGTTTAGCATCATTTACTTGTGTTACTGCATCATTTTTGTGAATACGCTGCAGTACTGCAATGATACTCCAACATGTGCGAACACAGCCCTAATTTCACTGCACACTTCTGCACAATCAGAGAAATCAGTGCAACACCTGCTTCTGGCCGGTCAGAGATGGTGAATCACTCAGGGGATTGGGGGATCCAGCCAAGCCTCCTGGGACATCACGCCCTGCCCCCTGTCTGCATCATCAGCCTGATCTCAGCAAACACACACAATGTGAGACAGAGGCATGGAAGATTTGTCTTCTAAGGTGGGATAGCAGAAGGAGCAGGAGACAATGTGGATTTGCACAGATGCCATTTTTCTTCACTTCCTGGATTTCTATCAGCTACCAGTGTGACAGAACCGTACAGATACGGTAATAGGCTGCGTTCACACTACGTATATTTCAGTCAGTATATGTATATTTCAGTCAGTATATTTCAGTCAGTATTGCAACCAAAACCAGGAGTGGATTTAAAACACATAAAGGATCTGTTCACACAATGTTGAAATTGAGTGGATGGCCGCCAATTAATGGCAAATATTTGCTGTTATTTTAGAACAACGGCTGTTATATTGAAATAATGGCTGTTATTTACTGTTATATGGCGGCCATCCACTCAATTTCAACATTGTGTGAACAGATCCTTTCTGTGTTTTTAATCCACTCCTGGTTTTGGTTGCAATACTGACTGAAATATACTGACTGAAATATACGTAGTGGGAACGCAGCCCCCCATTGTATAGACACATCTATACAACTTTTAATGTACTTTTAATAGAAAACATGTTTTTCTTATCTGGAGTTCCCCTTTAAGCTTCTCTATTGGTTGTACCATTCCCCGAGAAGACTAATGTTATATAATAGAGAAAATAGGATTAGTTGTAAGAAATGTTGTGAAATAGGAGCGGATCTGGCACACCTGATTTGGTCTTGTCCAAAAAGTTATGTCATTCTGGATAGGTTTTTAATTACATTAAAGTGACTGTCCCACCAGGCCCAGGCAGAAGCACTGGAGGCGGGCCGATCCACCCTTAGTAGGAGGAAACCCTAGCCCCTCTATGATAGGATTCCATTGATTCTAATGGAGTCACGTCATGGAGGGGCTGGGGTTTCTTCCCACTAAGGGTGGGTCGGCCGCCTCCAGTGCTTCTGCCTGGGCCTGGTGGTACAGTCACTTTAATTAGGTATTGAAGATGGAAGTTTATAGCATGTACTCCTGTTGGGGGGTTTGATAGAAGATGGGAAATCTAATTCTCTACTAAATAAAATTGTGGGATGTGCCAATGTAGGGATAGTTAGAAATTGGATGGAGGATAATTCTTTAAAGATAGAGGAATGGAAAGGGATTGTTAATAAAGTAAGAATTTATAAGGAAATTGCAGCTATGAAGTCTATAAAAAATGTATGTTATTTGAGGTTATAGAAAAAGTGGAAGGATTGATGTTTTTTTTTTCTCTCGCACTGCTTTTTTGGTGTGGCCCCTTTCTCCCCACTTTCTTCTTTGTTGGAACACCCCTGGGCTGTATTTTTATCTTTGGCAGGCCTAGGGCACAGATGCCCTAGGCCCTGCCTCGTCATCGGAATAGAATAAATTTTCCCCCCAAATACCGGCACCAGGCATGGATTGAAAAGAACTACTAAACAATGCCTAAGGTTTGGGGGCAGTGCCATACAGATTCACACTACGTATATTTCAGTCAGTATTGCAACCAAAACCAGGAATGGATTAAAAACACAGAAAGGATCTGTTCACACAATGTTGAAATTGAGTGAATGGCCGCCATATAACAGTAAATAACGGCCATTATTTCAATATAACAGCCGTTGTTCTAAAATAACAGCAAATATTTGCCATTAAATGGCAGCCATCCACTCAATTTCAACATTGTGTGAACAGATCCTTTCTATGTTTTTAATCCACTCCTGGCTTTGGTTGCAATATGAGGACCACAATACTGACTGAAATATACTGACTGAAATATACATATACTGACTGAAATATACGTAGTGTGAACGCAGCCTAAATCTATATCTGTGATCTTCAAAATGTCACTCTCCACCTGTCATGAAACTACAACTTCCAGCATCCTGGGCCATGTAGTTTCCCAAAGCTGAAGAGACACAGGTTGAAGATGACTGCTTTACATATTTGTTGGCCCTATATAAATATCTGGAATGTAACACTGAACTTCTTTCATATATATGGTAGGTGTACCTAATGCTGCGTTTACACGTAACGATTATCGTGCGAATTTGCGCGATAACGATCGAATTCGAACGATAACCGTACGTGTAAACGCAGCAAACGACGAACAAGAAATTGTTAATTTTGATCTTTTAACATGTTATCAAATCGTCGTTCGCAATAAATTCGCCGATCGTTTCGTGTAAACAGTTGTTGCGCGATAGTCCAGGCCCTCGCCGCCCGGCCCCCCACTCGCAGCGCGGCCCCCCGCTCATCCGCAGCCCCCTGCGCCGGCTCGATCGCCACCCCCGCCGCTCTGATCGCCACCCCCGTCGCCGCTCCGATCGCCACCCCCCCGCGAGCATGTTATCTGCTCTTCGTAGCAGGTCTTCGAAATCCCCGACTCCCCTCTTCAGTACATTGATTGAAATTCCCGCCTCCCCTCTTCAGCCAAACGGCTCTTCTTCAGCCAATCAGTGCTCCTCTTCAGCACTGATTGGCTGAAGAGGAGCCGTTTAAAATTCCCGGCTCCCCTCTTTAGCCAATCAAAGCACGGCAGCACTGATTGGCTGAAGAGGAGCCGTTTGAAATTCCCGGCTCCCCTCTTCAGCCAATCAGTGCTGCCTTGACCTGGTACGCGGAGCAGGTAACGTATGCTCGCGGACGGGGTGGTGGGGGGGTGGCGATCTGTGCGGCGGCGATCGGGGCGGCAGGGGTGGCGATCAGAGCGGCGGCGATCGGGGCGGCGGTAGACCGTGGGGCTGGGCTGCGGATGAGCGGGGGGCCGGGTTGCGGGCACGCGATCGCAAAACATTCGCAAAATGATTTTTCTGTACGATATATCGTACCATCTAAACGCTGATCGTTATGAAAAAAAAATTGTTACTCCGACATCATTAATCGTACGATCGGGCCAATTATCGTTTCGTGTAAACGCACGATTATGCATGCCACTCAATCCTTGGAGGTCGACTGCTGGATCAGTGTTCACTAACCTGTAGCCCTCTGGCGCAGCTGGTGCTAAATTGTGGTAATCTCTACTGATCACTTATAGGTAAGGATTCATATTATCTGGTTCTTTACTACCCAGCTTGTTTAACCCTTTAAGGACGGGGCCAATTTTCGTTTTTTCCTCCTTGTGTTTAAAAGGCCATAGCACTTGCATTTTTCCACCTAGAAACCCACATAAGCCCTTATTTTTTGCGTCACTAATTGTACTTTGCAATGACAGGTTGAATTTTTGCATAAAGGACACTGTGAAACCAAAAAAAACCTCAAAGTGTGGTGAAATTGAAAAAAAACCCCAACACTTTTCTTTTATTTGGGGGGAATGTGTTTTTACGCCATTCGCCCTGGGGTAAAACTTGTTATGCATGTTCCTCATGTCGTTACGATTAAAACGATATATAACATGTATAACTTTTCTTGTATCTAATGGCCTGTAAAAAATTCAAACCATTGTTAACAAATATACGTTCCTTAAAATCGCTCCGTTCCCAGGCTTATAGCACTTTTATCCTTTGGTCTATGGGGCTGTGTTAGGTGTCATTTTTGCGCCATGTTGTTTACTTTCTATCGGTACCTTGATTGCGCATATACGACTTTTTGGTCGCTTTTTATTACGTTTTTTCTGGATTTGATGCGACCAAAAATGTGCAATTTTGCACTTTGGGATTTTTTGGCGCTAACGCCATTTACCGTGCGAGATCAGGAATGTGATTAATAGTTCGGGCGATTACGCACGCGGCGATAGCAAACATGTTTATTTATTTACTTTTATTTAAAACCTGGGAAAAGGTGATTCAGACTTTTATTAGGGGAGGGGGATTTTTACTAATAACATTGCCGCGCGGCCCCGCTCTGAACACCTCTTACGGGCGCATGACGTACCGGTACGTTATGCGTCCTTAAGAGGTTAAGCAGATCACTGTCATTTAAAGTGACTGTACCACCAGGCCGAGGCTGAAGCACTGGCCAGTGGGAAGAAACCCCAGCCCCTCCATGACATGACTCCATTAGAATCAATAGAACCCTATCATAAAGGGGCTAGGGTTTCCTCCCACTCAGGGTGGGTTGGCCCGCCTTCAGTACTTCAGCCTGGGCCTAGTGCTACAGTCACTTTAAACTTCCTTCCAAATGAGGTTTGCCTATGTGATTCCTACCATATTTGCAATCACTTGCTTTACAAAAAATAACTCATCTGCCCAGAAAAAAAAACGTTCAAACTCTTGGTCACTAGGTAACACCCTTACCCTGCAATCTGCCATCCACCATCTGATCTAAAGGCAAATATGTCTCTAGAAACAGCTAGATCAGGACAGAACACAAGAAGTGATTTGGGGCTTAGCATAGGCTATGTGCAGTAGAGGAAAAAGCCTGAACAAGACTGGGCTGTGTACCTAGTGTGAGACAGTCTTTCTGCTGAAGATGATCCACAAAAGGTAAATCAAGAAGCTGTGGGATCTGTCCCTTGTCTAAATACCAGAGTACCCACTGCTGTATGTCCATGGCACTGCACTGTAACCTCCCTCTCTAGTTTCTTGGCAGTTCAGTCCTTACTGTAACCCCTTCTTTGTGGTGTACCACTCATTCTTTACTTTCTGCTTACATAGCATGTTGCTAGTATATCAGAAAGACTGGGTTCACACTGCGTTTTTGCAGTATGTATTTTTCTTCTGTTTTTACGAAAAAAAACGGATGAAAAACTGATGTATTTGTGTGCATCCATTTTGACTCGTTTTTCCATTGACTTCCATTTAAAAAAAAGGATGGAAATGCATTCACTTTTTATAGATAGAAGTCAATGAAAAAACGGATGCACATAAATATAGCTACATCAGTTTTTCATCCTTTCTTTTGCATAAATTAAAAAAATTTACTTTAAAAAAGCCAGTGTGAACCCAGCCTAACTCCTTCTCCCCATGGCGCCATCTAGTGAAGTGTACTGTGTAAATGATCCCCAGCCCAGTGCATCATGGTCAGGGCACTTTCACCAGCACTATGTTACAGCGCTGTAGTGAGGCCTATGTACAGGGCCGGCGTCAGCACGTGGCGTACTCGGGCAAGTGCCGGGGCCCACAGCCTCTCAAGGGGCCCCCCGGCACTTGCCCGAGCAATGAGCCACTGGATATCGCCAGCAATGGGGCCCGCCGCATCCCCCGTACTCACTGTCGTGCCGACAGTGAGTACGGGGGATGCGGCGGGCCGCGTTGCTGGCGACATCCGGGGGGTGTGGCGTTGCTGGGCGGATGCGACGTCCTCAATGACGTCCTGGGCTGGGCCTTCCTCCGCAGCGCTTCAGGACGTGATCCCCTCAGCAGGTGCAGAGCGATGACGTCATCGCGCCTGCTAGCGGATCCGTCCCTGCTAGCAGAAGGGAGAAGCCAGGAAGAAGAGGACCGTCCCTTGGATTAGGTGACTATGATTTTTTGTTTTGTGTTAAGGCAGAGCAGGGGGCATTTACTATGGGACAGGGTAGGGGTCATCTACTATGGGACAGGGTAGGGGTCATCTACTATGGGGCAGAGGAGGGGGCATCTACTATGGGACAGGGGCCATCTACTATGGGGCAGGGGCCATCTACTATGGGACAGGGCAGGGGGAATCTACTATGGGGCAGGGTAGGGGTCATCTACTATGGGACAGGGCAGGGGTCATCTACTATGGGACAGGGCAGGGGGAATCTACTATGGGGCAGGGTAGGGGTCATCTACTATGGGACAGGGCAGGGGACATCTACTATGGGACAGGGCAGGGGTCATTTACTATGGGACAGGGTAGGGGTCATCTACTATGGGACAGGGCAGGGGGAATCTACTATGGGACAGGGCAGGGGAAATCTACTATGGGACAGGGCAGGGGTCATCTACTATGGGACAGGGCAGGGGACATCTACTATGGGACAGGGCAGGGGACATCTACTATGGGACAGGGCAGGGGTCATCTACTATGGGACAGGGCAGGGGGAATCTACTATGGGACAGGGCAGGGGTCATCTACTATGGGACAGGGCAGGGGTCATCTACTATGGGGCAGGGCAGGGGACATCTACTATGGGACAGGGCAGGGGTCATTTACTATGGGGCAGAGCAGGGGGCATTACTATGGGGACAGAGGGCATTATTACTATATGGGGGCACAGCATGGGGACACAAACCTTCTTACTTTACTGCACATGACACCAAGCAGCGGAGTTACTAATGTATAGGAGCCTATGGGTGGGGAAAAGGGAAGGAAGTTGCTGGAAATGTGCGGAGCCTAAGATGTTTGTCTCACAGGTTCTGAAGAGAAGAATTGTAGCTGGAAGAAATCATCATGGTGGTCTGGGCCGGATGGCGAGGAAACAGAGAGCGATCGCATCAGATCAAAGAAGACGTCACCTGTGAGTTACCGAATTATGTTTGTTGTTTTTTTTGTTATTTTGTCAAACTTTATTTGGTAGGTGTGCCCCGAGGTGAAAAAGGTAATCAGCAGTGTAGTATATACTTTTTATCCTTCTGTATGAGTGTGTATATATCTCTCCATTCTGTGTAGGTATACAGCAGTGTATTATATACTTATTATCCTCCTACTGTATGAGTGTGTGTATATATGTGCTCGAGAGATAGATATATACACACTCAAACAGGAGGGGGGGTAATAAGTATATAACACAGCTGATCCCCTACACAGAATCAAGAGCTAGAGACCCTCTAACAATGATGCCATATAATTTGCTATTCAAAGGGGCCCGCCGAGGCTCTCTCGACCAAGGGCCCACAAAAACCTGGAGCCGGCCCTGCCTATGTACTGTGATAGTCCAGAGAAGTAAGGGAAGGGAAGCACTGTGTGTGCACTACTGCTGAGCAGCTCTGGCAGCGGTGGAGGCAATAACCCTATCTCTGCTGTGTAACAAGAGCAGGCAGTTAGATGAGACTCCTACTGCTGTGTCCGATCTCCCCGTCCCTCTGACCATGTGCAGACGGACGGCCGTGGTCTCTGGATCAGTCACCTCTCACGGTAGATGAGCTCCAGCACACCGGCAGCAGGTGCGCCCATTCACAATAGCGCTCAGGCTCTCAGCCCTGCGTCATTGCCATTCGGTGCCGCCCGGCGGTGACTCCTCCGCGTGTCCCGGTCATTGCACAATGGGGCGATTTCTAATCACACCGGCCCCGACATTCAACAAGCAGGACACGTCTGCATGACTCCCGCACTGACGTCATCTCTCCGAGAAGAATTCCGAACGGCTCCCGAAGCCCTCGCCCTTCATTCGGAGGTTTCCGTGGAGCCCGCTGCGTCATGCTCGGCTCTATCCCTCCCCCTGCAGGCCGGCCGTCTCGCTACAGATCGGCAGGAATCGGAGTGCGCATGCGCGGCGGCCATTTTTCCCGATTCTCCTCCCCCCTAGTGAGCAGCTTCCCCGGCTCGCAGCCTCCGTCCGCCAATGCCGTGGTAGATTAAGAAAAGGGGGAGGGAGGCACAGGCGCCGTGTAACAGGGAGCCGGAGCCCAGAGACACTGCGAGAGAAAAGAAAGGCAGAGTCACGGGGGATAGAAACACGGAGAGGAGTCCATGAGCCACCGGCCTCCTCAGCACAGCGCCCGCTGATCCGGCTCTACCACTCGTGCGGGGGAGGGGGGGTCCACACAGACGGCGGCCACCGCGGCGATTTGTGTGTGTGTGTCTGCCCGCACTCCTCCCCCCGCCCGGTGCAGAGGATGGGGCCGCCGCCGGGCCCCGGCCAGGAGGAGTGTTGATGACTGTCAGTGATGGCCGCGTCCACCGGCCGCATCGCCCCAGCCTTCTGCATCCCTGTCAGGCAGCCTAGCGACACCTGCCTCGCCGCCCCGGATCCCGGGCACCCAGCCGCCTCGCTGCCCTCCCCGAGGAGTGATCTGTCATTCCAGGGACCGTGCTGATCGCCGGGACACTGCGGCTCTCCTCACACCCGTGTATTGTACACACCGGGCGGCTGCGGCACCGGCCACATCCACAGCGGGAGAGCCCTGCGCCCCCTCACCCGGGGAAACACATCGTGCACGTTTGGAGGAGTGAAGGTGGGTGGGCTGAGTGCTAGAGGAGGAGGATCAGCATGCACCAGCCCGATCCATCCGCAGATCTGACTGCCAGGAAGATGGCGCACCCGGCAGACATCCCCAGGAGGGGCAGCAGCGGGGCTACCCCCTCCGCCATGACCGGGGGCCACCTCCTGCCCTCTGAGGACTACCAGCCTCCACCTGCATCCTCCTCCTCTCCTGCTGGACCTCAGCATCCTCCTCCTCCCCAGACCCTGAACCTGATGGCCCAGCCTGGGGCCCAGATGAAGAAGAAGAGTGGCTTCCAGATCACCAGTGTCACCCCTGCCCAGATCTCTGCCAGCATGAGCTCCAATAACAGCATCGCTGAGGACACTGAGAGCTACGATGACCTGGATGAGTCCCACACAGAAGACCTGTCCTCCTCCGAAATCCTGGACGTGTCCTTGTCTCGAGCAACAGATCTGGGGGGTCCGGAGAGGAGCTCCTCAGAGGAGACCTTGAATAACTTTCAAGAAGCTGAGACACCTGGCGCTGTATCTCCCAATCAGCCGCATCTTCATCAACACTTACCTGCGAATGTCCAGCAGAACATCATGATAAATGGGAACATACACCACCCCCACCATCTTCATCATCATGGACTTCCGATGCCCGCCCATCATGGCTTATCCAGTGCCTCTGTTTCTGCCACTTCTCAGAATCCAGCATCTGTGAAACTGGCTACTCCAGGAACTGCGGATAATCCAGCGGCAGCGCCCGTTTCTTCTGCACCTTCTGTTGCTGTTCCAGCGGTGGGGACAGTGCCGCCCATAGCACGTAAGGCGAGCGGGCCTGTTAGTAGTGCAGGGGTTAATCCTGTTACCGCTAGTGGTACAGCTCATAATGTTACTATTCCAAATGTAGGCAGCATGACAGCTCCTATCCCCACTAGTGTAAATGTTAGCTCCACCAGTGTGACAAGTACTAGTAATGTAAGTGCTGTCTCTGGGAACATTAATCCCCATATAGGTTCTTCTGGCAATGGGAATGTTGCTGCATCTAGTCTACCTAACAATGTTGCTAATGCACCTGTAGGAGCAGCAGCGGCCCCAGCTGCAGGGCAGCATCAGGCGGCACCTTCCGCAGCTGCCACCTCCAGGTTTAGAGTTGTAAAATTAGACTCCAGTTCAGAACCGTTCAGGAAGGGCAGATGGACTTGTATGGAGTTCTATGACAAAGAAAATGCAGCAGCTGCTTTAGAGGGAGCCGCAGTCAACAAAGCAGTTGAGAGCGTTAAACAAAACCCACTTGAGATGACGTCTGAGCGCGAGAGCACCAGTGGGAGCTCAGTAAGTAGCAATATCAGCACTCTGAGTCACTACACAGAAAGTGTTGGAAGTGGTGAAATAGGGGCACCTGCAATGCAAGGATTTCAAGCACTGGCACCTCAGCAGATGGACTTCAGCAACCCTCTTGCCCAGAATGTACCACCTTCTAACATACCACAGAGTGTTTCCCAGCCTCAGCTTGCACAGTTACAGATGCACTCACAAGATGCCACTTATTCTCCTCAGAAACAAGTAGGACAGGCTGCTCCAGCTACTATGAACGCTCCTGTTGGTGTGCAGCCATCTGCTGTCGGTATACTTGGTGTACCAACTTCTTTAGGGCATCAGCAGCCTGCAGTTTCTACTATGATCCCGCAACAGTTGCCATATCCTCAGCCGACACAGCAGCCCTTACAAAATCTGCCCACTGTTCAACCAACACCAACGATACAATATGCACACCCACAGGCCGCTCCAAATCAGATGACTACTGGGCATATCATGCCAACAAGTCAAAGTTCTGTTCCAGGGAATTTACCAGAATACATACAGCATCCACAGATCCTTCAGCCGGGAGTTGCACCTGTACCTCCGGCATCAGCAGGGGTGGGGGGTAGTAGTGCAGCAGCCGTGCCTGTTGTCCAAGCACAAGTTTTACAGGCGCAGATTCAGACTGCATCCGCAGCACAAGCTCCACCAACCTGTGTAGCTCCAACCCAGCCTGTGGTACATGCTCAGACAACCTTACCGGCAACTGGTGGTCAAGTAGTAGGAAATCTGCCGACTCCAGTACACCAGGTTTCTGCCAGTCAGACTACACCATCTGTAATTCAGCAGAATGTCCCCGCTCCCTCTCAGCCGGTACTACCACCCACACAAGGAATACAGGTTGCCACTTCTACCCATCCACCTCCTGGGATGATTGCACCACAGAATCCTTTGCTCCCCTCAAAGCCTCCAACACAAATTCTTGAACCTGCTGCTGTACAGGGAATGACCACTCAACAAGTACCCGCAGTTAGTCCTATACCTGCTACTGCCAATGTACCAACGGCCCAGCAGATGGCAACAAGTCTACCCACTGGAATAGCTCCAGCATCAAATACCCTGGGCCAACCACCACCTACCCTGGGCCAACCACCACCTATTGCTGCTCAACTTCCAACAGCACAAAATGGAAATTTAGTCCAAAGTGGAAATCAAGCTCCAGTGATGACAAGTTTACCAATTGCCCATAATATATCCCTTCAGATGGTTGGTAGTGCTGGCCATTTCTTGGCACCATCTCTCATTCAGTCAGTGGCAAGCCAGATTGAAGATGCCAGGCGTTTGATGGAGCACTCAGTGGCAGGCCTACCACATGTGGGTGAAGGATCCTCTCTGGATAGTAGTGGGGGTCTTCAAGGTACAGGATCTTTACTGCCTTTGAAGTCTCTGCCCCTGACAACACCTCTGGTTGATGGAGAAGATGACAGGTGAGAGCAACACATTTACATTATACATGTGAAATATTGCAGTGAAGTGACTTTCCCATTGTAGGTTCTCCATGTCTCAGGCGTGTATAATGTTGGGGCTATTGTCCTTGACACATACCAGGCATCCTGTATTAATCACTTGGTGGAATCTGACTGTCACTATTTCCTCTCGTGTTCTATGGATCTTCCTGTGCTCCCACCCAGCCTTGCACACAAGTGCGGTCGCACTAGTTTAGTCACTGAGCCGCCTGGCAGGTCGGGGTTCTTCTTTGTCACTTTATATCTATGCACTGGGTTCTTTTATGTGACAAGGTCTGGAAGGAGACATGTGAGATCATTTGAGACTTTAACTGGTTTTCCTCCCTTAGATCGCATTGTGTGATTGATATGATCACAGCTATTCAGTATTTTATTAGCAGTCACCAGTGATTTGTCATAGTGTTCCCAGGCCCGCACACCGGTGCCGTCATACATATATGAATGGCTAGGTACCGAGGTGAAAAGTTCACATTACTCCAGCAGCACGGAGTAAGATCATTGCTTGCTGCAAACTTATGTAGAAATGATTCGGTTAGATACTGGCGTTTAACAGGAAATTTCTTACTGTTGGTTCTCTCCGCTACAGCTTCTAGCTCCTTCCTGTAAGCGTCGCCTTGTGGTTAAGGTTACTTTCTGTAATAGTCTCAGTAGAAACAGACCCATCTTTACTTTAAAGTTATACCACGTTTACCCCAAAATGCTAATCTATATCCCTGAGCGTTTATAAGCAAAATGCATTCAAGTTTGGGTGATTGTTGCACAGAAAGGTACATGATTAGCTCATATATCTTGTATAGACTGTAATGTTGTATACGTCAGTCTTATCTATAGGCCCCTGTTCATGCAGCATAGTAGTCAAGGTGGCCGCCAGAAAAGTCTGCCCAGCTGGTACACTTTTAGCACAGTGCTCTCCCCACCCTCTCCTGGTGTTTTTTGGGCATTAACAATGTGGACTTCTGAAAATCTGTGCATTAATATAATGTGTAGATGCATTCCCATTGTAATAAGCGTGTGGATGCTTTATACTCCTAAATGCCAGAGAAAAGTGTGTGTCGCTTTATAAAGCTTTGTTCACACAATGTTGATGACATTTTCTTTGCAAATCTGTGGTGTTTGACTGAGTTCTTTATTGCTTGTCAGCACATAAGATGAACTGTTGTCAGAGGGGATGTCCTGAACTTCTAGACTAGATTCAGATGCCATTGTAGTGTCTGCGTGGCTAAACTGATTGCAATTGACCGAGTTTGCAGTGCGATTATTGGCCATGTGGTTTTCACAGGTAAAATGTTAAAAACAAGATCCTTATTTAGAAGTCACAGCAGGGGCGCTCCAGTGTTCCCTCCAGGCTGCAGTGATGTCATGGGCATCCACATGGCATGAAGCTGTTGAGGCCAGCGATTGGTTGGAGCGTTTTGTGGATATACATGACATCAGTGATGACGCAAAGTAAACAGATTTGGGAAACCCAGAGCAACGGTAAATTTTATCATTAGGTGATACAGTGGTACCTCGCTTCTCGAACTTAATTGGTTCCAGAAGGCAGTTTGAGAACCAAGCAGTTTGAGAACCGAGCAGTGTCTTCCCATAGGAAATAATGTAAATGGGTTTAATTGGTTCCTGCAGCCACCAATAATTACCTAGAATACTCCATTTATTACATTGAAAGGTGCCCAGTTTTATCCCTACAGTACAGTGCAGAATGGTACTATATTGTACAGTGCATTATATACAAAAAAAGGTCAACAAAACCAGCAATTATAGTACAGAAGTCACTAACTCCTTACGCATCCTTTACTGTATAGAGTCCCCCCAATCCCAGAGCTGTAACAGATGGGAGATGGTCGTGTACTGACTCTACTGTACTATATATGCCCTCCGGCAGTCTTATACAGTACAGTATGGGAGATGGTGGTGCACTGACTCTACTCTACTGTACTATATATGCACTCCAGCAGTCTTATACAGTACTGAACTGTATGTGAAGCCTCACCAGTGCTAAACTCACCAGGTACATCCCACCGTCCAGGCTCGCAAAAACGTTCAGATACCAAGTAAAGTGCCCGAAAAGTGTTTGAGAACCAAAGCAAACTTTCCTTGAAATTACAGTTTGAGTTCCAAGCAGTTTGAGAACCGAGGTACCACTGTATTTTAAATTCCTAAATGATTTTATGAATGTCAAAGGTGTTCTCCAGGAAATTTTTTGATATAAAGCTGCACTGGTGGAGAACATGCTAAGCGTAACATGTTTATTGTGTTCTCCAGCAGGGCAGCGTTCTATCAAAAAATGTCCTCTAATGCTGGAGAACACCGGTGACATCTACTCGGTCAGAACACTTCTTTTTAAAGCCCCTTAATTCCAGAGCGCCATACCAGCGGTAAGGGGTGTCAAACAGAACATTAAAAAGTCAAAAAACATTACATGAATAAGGTAAATGGCAGACTGGTACATAAGGATAGAGGATCCTACAAAATCTACAAGGACTTTTTTTGTGAACTTTTGTTCAAGATTCAGGGTAAGTAGTAAATGCTAGAGCTAGGGATGTAAAATTTCCTTTCATTAGAGAAACACATACATGTGGGGCAATGCAGAAGCATCATTTTCCAGAAAGCGGCAGCCATGTGCTGTAAAAAGATTTGCTATTATTTGTTAAACATCTAGGTGATGATGTAATAAATGGCCCCTCTCAGTCCACTAGAGAGCTTTCAAAATAGTTTTTGTCTAATGTAAATTGCTTTTTTGTTAAGGGGGATTTCTGGAACTTTCCAAAAAGTTCTGGCTAGGAGGAAAGGGTAGGATGGAGTACACACTAATACCCCTTCGGTCACTCTTGGTCCTGTGCCACCACCACAGGAGAGTGTACAGTCACATCACCAGGTGCTCCAGATGGCGACCAAAATGGTCGCCAATGCGACTGACATTTTGCAAAGGGCGCCCAGATTTATTAATCTGGGCGCCATTTGCGACTGGCCCCGGCGGCGGCGCGCTGTCTCTTTAAGTCCGGGCCCCCGGCTGATGCGCGGCTGCCGGGGGTGTCCCGTCCTATCCCCGGCAGCGCGGCGCATCAGTGAGCTGCCTGGGGCCCTGACTTCCGGCACAGGAAGCGCACGTCAGAGACGCTTCCTGTGTCAGAAGTCACAGCCCTGGCGTACAGGGAGCTCACTGACGCGCCGCGCTGCCGGGGATAGGACGGGACACCCCCGGCAGCCGCGCATCAGCCGGGGACAGCGCCTGAAGAAGAAGAGGATCGCCGGGGGAGCGTGTTGTCAGGTGAGTTTGTGTGTTTGTTTTTTTTAAATACTGCTTAGCATAGAGGAAAGGGGGGGGGCATCTATAATGGGGGGAAGAGAAGGGGGGGGCATCTATAATGGGGGGAGAAGAGGGGCCATCTTCAGGGGGGGGGAGAGGGGGCCATCTATAAGGGGAGGGGGTATCTATAAGGGGGGGAGAAGAGGGCATCTATAATGGGGGGGGGGGAGGGGGCATCTATAATGGGGGTAGAGGGGGTCATCTATAAAAGGAGGGGGTAATCTATAAGGGGAGGGGGCCATCTATAAGTGTAGGGCAAACTGGCTGCAGACACTGGGAGATAGATATATGCACAATTATTATCAGGGCCCCTCAGGTGTCTGTATTGTAGGGGGTCACTTGCATTAGTCACTAGGTGAGAGCTATATCTATTTATATACACATCTTGTGGGGGGTCACTATGGCTGCAGTCATAAGTCTAGCTCAGTATGTATAGACTGTTGCAAGCTTTTAAAGGGAACCTGTCACCCCCGGTGACGGGGTGACAGGCTCCCAACCCCCCGTTAGAACCCCCTATACTCACCTCATTGCGCCGGGTCCCGCTTCTGAAGATGGTCGGGTCACGGAGATCTCAGCCGCTGCAGCCCGGCGCGCACACTGAGAGATGAGTCCAACGCTCATAGAGAATGACGGAGCGCTGGACTCTCCCGTCATTCTCTATGAGCGTTGGACTCCTCTCTCAGCGCACGCCGGGCTGCAGCGGCTGAGATCTCCATGACCCGACCATCTTCAGAAGCGGGACCCGGCGCGATGAGGTGAGTATAGGGGGTTCTAACGGGGGGTTGGGAGCCTGTCACCCCGGCACGGGGGTCGACAGGTTCCCTTTAAGTTCAAGTTCAGAAGAGTAAGCCTCATTAAAAGGCTAGCCAAGTGAAGCTGAAGTACTGAGTCAGACTGTATATGGTTGTCAAGTTGCAAGTTTCCATGTTTTCCACGTTTTCAAACTAAGAAAAGAAAGGATCTAAAGGAGGATGCTGCCGTGGCCTCTGCACACAGTAAGTCCCATTTAACATAACATTAATTTTACATGGTTTAAAATGTTGGCGACCAAATATTCTATTTGGCACCTACATTTTTCAGGTTAGGAGCCAATGGCTCCCAGGTAAATTTTTTAGTCTGGAGCCCTGCATCACTATGCACATTCTTCTGTGTACAGTGATGTCATCGTACATGCTCTTGTGGGCAGTCTATTTCAGTAGATGGGTGGGCCTAGGAGTATGCAAAAGCGTAAGTATGGCTTTTTTGTTCAAATGTATTCCTTTTGTTTTTTTTTATCTCCACTTCAATGGTACTGTAAATGCTGTGGATCCACTGCAGTTTTGTTGCAGATCTTGACTTCCTTATTCAAGTTGCTTGCCAAAATCTGCAGCTTATCCACCATGTTCTTAGGCCTCTTGCACACAGCCATAATTCCTGTCTTAATCTCTTCAATTGTGGACCGTAAAGGACTGCTTGTATTTTATAGGGTTGGGGTGTCAAACTGAGGTCCTCCAGCTGTTGCAAAACTACAGTTGCCATCGTGCCTGGACAGCCAAAGCTTTAGCAGTCCAGGCATGATGGGAATTGTAGTTGTGAAACAGCTGAAGGACCTCAGAGACACCCATGCTATAGCGCAATGCCACATGTGTGGGTTCCATGGCTCATGCGTTAGCCCATAATCTTAGATTACTATTGTGGCACAGTCCTTGATTGCGAGTGAGCCATCTGTATGTCCTGCAGTCCATGGTTTTGTGGACCGCTAAAGGATGTGTGCAGGAGGCCTTTGATTCTAAATGTAGTAGTGTAGACTTTCGTTTTTCATTTGTAATTTTTCAAGCTCTGTCTCCACACATACCCATAGGCAATGTTACAAAGGCGTGACCTCCTGCACTACTCAAGTCCTTTAAAGGGAATGTACCATCAGACCGGGGCTGAAGCACTGGAGGCTGGCTGACCCACCCCCAGTGAGAGGAAACCTCCGCCCCTCTATGATACGGCTCCATTGATGCTAATGAAGCTCTATCATAGAGGGGCCGAGGTTTCCTCCCACTGGGGGTGGGTCAGCCCGCCTCCACTGCTTCAGCCCAGACCTGATGGTACATTCCCTTTAAAGCGACTCTGTACCCACAATCTGCCCCTCCCCCCCCCCCCCAAAACCACTTGTACCTTTTGGATAGCTGCTTTTAATCCAAGATCTGTCCTGGGGTCCGTTTGGCAGGTGATGCAGTTATTGTCCTAAAAAAATACTTTTAAATTTGAAGCCCCGTGCCAAACGGGAGTATCTGTGCCCTTACTTTGGTTCTACCATCATAGACACTTAATTGCCATACAAAGGGTGGGGTAAGTGATCACCGGGGGAGTACAGTGATCGGCTATCTTCGGCACCCCTGTAGGCAATGTGTTGTACAGTGTTTGTCTGCTTCTGCTGCCTCGTTCAGAGTCTTGTTTCTGGTATGGTACAGTGGATGTGTCTATGGTGGTACAAACCCTTGTCAGATGGATTAGCCTGTCCTATCTTAGGGTAGCATAAACTAGTGATAGAGAAGCTGAACAAAATGATGTATCACTTATATTGTTCTGTGCAGCTGATTCAGAGAAATCCTCTTGAACAACATGGATAATAAGTTGTCCCCTCCATTATGTGCATGAGCCCAGTAGCCCTGGATATTCATGAGAAGCAGAGAACTCCGCCCACCAGCTGCTGATTGACAGTTGACTGTCTATACACAGCATGGATCGATAACTGCCGGAGCAGTTGGAGGACAGGGGGAGGAGTACGGCAAGAATCCTATTCTCCTGCATATTAGGAGAATGTAAGTAATACACTGATCTATTCAGCATTTCTGTCACTAGTTTATGCTGCCCTCATTTAAGGCCTACTGACAGATTCCCTTTAAAGTGAATGGACCTTTAGCAGTGTACTCTTCTGCGGATATAGGACTTAAGGTCCCCATACACCTTCAGTAACTGATGGCTGAACAATCATCCAGCTGTATGAGGTCCTGAAAAACTGCTGAACGTGTGAATGTAGCCTTAAACCAGGACTCCACTGACATAGACCAGTGATATACCATACTTTATAACAGTGCTCCTAAAACTGTGAGGTGCCCCATAGTTGTTGGGGAGGCAGTTTTCACAAAAGTGACTAAGCTGCACAGTCCTTCCCCTAGCTGCACAGTTTCTGGTTTAGGAACATTTTCTTATTTTGTACTACTTTGAATGTTATACAGAGTTTAGGAGGCAAATGAAGGGTAGATTGAGCAGTAGCTATTATTTTTACATGGACTTCCACCACAGATGTGGGCCCCAGCATCCTCTTGGTCAGTCTGGTGAGGCCCAGGCATCATTTTGCTTTGTTGGGGGAGGCTCAACAGAGCAAAAAGTTTAAGATGCTCTGGCATACAACATAGAAAAATCTTTTTAATATCTATGGTTAAAAGCTTGTAGAATTGGAACCAAGAAACCGGAGGGTACCTCCTAGAGCAGGGGTGTCAAACTTGCAGCCCTCCAGCTGTTGCAAAACTACAATTCCCATAATGCCTGGAGAGCCAAAGCTTAGTTGGCTGGTAGGATGAGTGCAGATATAAGGTACTATTACATGGAACGATAATCGGCCGAATTGGCCCGATTCGGCCGATTATCGTTCCGTGTAATAAATGCAACGATTAGCCGATGACAATGATCATCAGCTGATCGTTGATATAGGTTAGAACCTATTTTTGTCGGGCGCCGACCGCGCACCGCTGTGTGTAATAGCGGTGCATGGGCGGCGACTAACTATATACATTACCCATCCACGTTCCAGGGCTGCTCCTGCCGTCCGCTTCTCCCGGGGTCCCGCGTGTGCTCTAGCTTCACAGCAGCCTGTCAGCTGATAGGCCGCTTTGAAGCTAGAGTGCGCGCGGGACCCGGGGAGAAGTGGACGGCAGGAGCAGCCCTGGAACGTGGATGGGTAATGTATGACAGTTTAGCAAGGGCTGCAAGGACATCGGTAATGATGTGCTTGTAGCTCTTGTTAAACGATTATCGGGCTGTGTAATAGGCCCAGTAAACGTGCGACAATCTTGCAGATCGGCATTCGTTTACAGGTATTATCGGGCCCTGCTCGGCCCGTGTAATAACACCCATAGTCTGTTTCCATCATTTTAGGACTCCTTAGGGATGAATCCAACCTTTTCCAGACATCAGTAGTGCAGAGACTGGAGTTGCGTCCATGTCTACTGTCTGGGCATCATGGGAATTGTAGTTTTGCAACTGCTGAAGGGCCACAGTTTGACATTTGTGTCATAGAAGGTCGTACCCAAAGGTTAGAGGCGAGGAAAAGGTGCAGGTAAGGGAGCGATGCTGCCAGAAAATGGAAATAGCCCATTCAAGACCGAGAGACTTCGTTAAAGACTAATGGCCAATGTGACTTCTTACTTGGATGCACCTAGCGGGCAAATGTCTAAGTGTTGAAGAGGCCTTTCTACTGCATCATTCTTGCCTCGTCTTCTTCTTGGCCTGGAGACAGGGACTTCCATCTGCTGGCAGCACTGCAGGATGAGCTCACCAGTACAGATAAAGCTGTATACTCATTCACATCCTGCTCACCTGACCTTCACTTATTCCTAACCTTCTGTTTCTCTCCATCTGTCCTTAGCAGTACACTTGCCGCTGTATCTTCAGTATTGCAGTATTCTTGCCGCTGTATCTTCACATCCTTGCCAAGCCTGACTGACTGACAATTCTTTATATTAGGATATTTGATACTTTTAGCCAACAGTAACCAGTCAATGCTTATGCCATCTTGTAGAAAGTTGAACTTGTTTCAATCAGCTTAGAGACCACTTTTCTTTCTTTTTTGATACATGAGGCGTATTATATTTTATGCGTTGTGAAACTCTTAGGGCCCTATTCCACGGGACGATTATCGTTCAGATTATCGTTAAATCGTTCGAATCTGAACGATAATCGTTCGGTTGAAATGCAGTTAACGATTAACGACCGAACGAGAAATCGTTGATCGTTTAATAAGACCTGGACCTATTTTTATCGTTGCTCGTTCGCAAATCGTTCGCATTGAATAAGACATCGTTCGGTCGTTCTCAATAGATACGAACGCAATAGCGAATAAATAGCGAAGAGAAACTATCGCAATTACGATCATAAGTAACGATTATCGTTCCATGGAAATGAGTGAACGTTTTCAGGTCTTTCGCAATAGCGGTCGTTTGAGATCGTTAATTGTTAACGATTATCCAAACGATAATCGTCCCGTGGAATAGGGCCCTTAGAAAAGTGATGTGATCTGCACCTATCCATTGGCCCCATAAGATGTCATTCTGACTACCAGATTTCTGCGTCATCTTTCCCACCTATGAAAGTTATACAGTACTCTATAAATGTCTTCTGGGATTGATTGTCTTTTCTGGATGTTTAAAAACGGTTTATGGGATATTTTCCTGGGGCTTTTCTTTCAGGAAACATTTGTAACGTAGCGTACAAGCGGCAGTATTTACTCTTCTTCATAATTGTCATCTAGAAATAAGGCGGTGAATTTCCATTGCCACTTTGTATACAGGGAATATTGATGATGCTGCTGCCAAATGAGGATGAGAACAAAGGCCTTTTGTTAACACCTTTAGTGCTGGAAGGCTTTGCAGATGTTAATTTCTATAATGGAGATGTAGGGGGTCAACTTGAAAAATGATATTGTACATAAGTAATGTTCTTTGCCTGCAGTATAATAGACAATCCATCTGCTTTCTAAAAGCTTATATAAATGGATCCCTGCAAATGGCTTCAAAGAGTAATGTAGAATGCAGATACAGTTACTACCCCACCTTAACATCGCCTTTTAGTTTGTGTCCTGTCCGCTTTGACTCGGCAGCTTACTGACTGTCATGATGCATGATGAAAATGCGCTATAGTTCTCCTAGTATCAAAAGGATCGGCTACAATGGACCCAGTTATGATAATAGTAACGTAGTAGTAATAAAAACAGTGACGCCTATGTGCTTATTGTAGATCTGTATTGTGATCTATAGGCCCATACCATTGCTAAAAGTCTTTAGAATTGTTTCTGTACCCTGATGCAGGAGTATGTTATGTTCTGGTCAGTAGCTTTTTTGTTTTTACACTTTTTTACTACTTCTGTGCTTTGTTGTCATATATGAATATTATGCCCCGGAAATGAGACCTCCAAGACAACCTATTTACTGGAGATTCATTGACACTGCTGATATTGTCTGTAGTTTTACGTAGAAACTCACCCTATAGTGTGCAAAACTTTTTCTGAGTATTATGTGTTTTCTAGGAGATAAGGAGTGACTATGGTATACCCCGCACGCAAGCTAAAAAGCCAGGCTGGAAGGGAGGGAAGGAGAAAGGGAAATACTACAGCAGCTAATAGCGGCCTCATTGGTCATCAGGAGAGATCACATAAAGTTACCAGCAGTGTAAGGCTTTAGTAACATATCATTGATATATATCTGGGAACACTCCTGATATATATGTCTGTGGGCCCCCAAAATTAAATTTATGACATATGTCGGGCCAGTATTACCTGGCATACTTCTTTTCTCACTCTATAAGAATGCATACTACTATACTTTACAAAGGACATAGTAAAGATGTATACCATGCAGTGTATTTGTTTTAAACAATAGGAGTTGAGAGGCTAATAATATGGGATAAGTGAACGGAGCCACAAATCCAGATTTTTGCTGTCTATTGACTAATTTATGTGATTATGGTAAGTCATTTGTTGTTTAGTAGACCGTAGGTGCATGACAAGCTCCTCAGTGCAGTACGGCCGTTATGTGGACATGTACTGTGCTAACCAGTGCCAAGAGGACACTTGGGTGCACATGTCACCCACAGAAGTCTATGAATGTTTAGTGTATATGTTCACATATTAGTAACAATAGACAACACGAGTGGTGTGATTATGGGTTCCCACTTACATTATGACTTTCTTTGTTCTGCTCCTCCATAGCAGCAGGACAAAAAAAAAAAAACTGTTGGAGATCCAACACGCCAGACTCAAATGACATTGGACTCCATTGATATTAATGGGTTCCATGGATGGTGCAGTATTTATCAGGAACAGTAGTACAGCACACTTCACTATGTTGTCTGCAGAGGAGGCTCCTTACAGGACCGCTGATGCGGATAGCTGCCTAATGTAACACTGGAGATGAAATGCCGTGTATAAATGTTGCATGAAAGGAAATGGGATTTTTATTTTGTACATTGCAGTATGCATTTCCCACATAGACATCAATTAGAAAAAAACTGAAGCTCTGGACAAAAATATGTAACGACTTGCAGATTTCCATAGTTCATAAGTGCGATGTTGGTGTAGTAAAATTCAAGGATCTGCTGCTGTTTTTAGGTTATTACAAGGTTTGGCCCACACTATTAATATTTCACATACATGTTTAATACTCGAAAGGTACAATTAGATGCTAAAAATGAATCCTGCTACATTGATTTAAAGGGGTGGGTAACATAGATTAAAAAGGTCTATACTGATGGATTATGCTGAATGAAACCTATCAGCTGCCACCTCTGTCAGGAACTGTCCAAAGCAGAAGCAAATCTCCATAGAAAACCTCTCCTGCTTTGAACAGTTTTTGTCACAGTACTGGAAGACTTGAGATTTTTAAGTAAATTACAAAACTATATAACACACTGACACCAGTTGACACTTTTTTATTTCTTGAACCTGGTCATTCAATGTTCAGAGCTCAAATAGCAATTATCCAAGTTATCACATCAGTCAAGGGAGCTGACCTATATGGTGCTGTGTGCAGGGCATTCATGTTTCTGTGTCTTCTGAACTAAGCCCTAAGTACACAGTCAATATGTCTAACTTAAACCACTTAGTATTTGACAATCTGCAGATCTGGTGATATTTCCTTTGTTGCCATGTTATGCCCCTTAAGAACCTTTTTTTTTTTTTTTTTTTTTTTCCTTTTTTTGTGCCTGAAATGTGGTAATACATGTCATTGTGCACACTGACCTACCTGAGTAAGACTACCTCCACCTCCCATCTATCTTAGTGTATTCTAATAGTCATACAATTTGGCAGGTCACAGCTTCCCTGCAGATCCCTCGCCCTCTGTGAAGCCTCCGCCAGTTCCAAGTGCGCTGACCAGCTTACTAGTTGTCCTACTACGTGTCCACTTCAGTGACTTTTTTACCGTATTTTGTACATTGTGTTCACACTGTCTTTATGCTGGTGGTAATTTTCCCCTATAATAGTGTAAGCCTTTTAAATGTCTTTGCTTTTATGGTGATGTATGGATGATGTAGAAGGAAGTAATGTTATTCTGAGGTGCAGAGGCATGTGGGTTATTCAGGTCTGTTGTCGTAAGAATGTTGGCCAACTAAACCCTATGGGGATGCCAATACTACATGAATTATAATCTGCTATCAAGGTAAAGGCCTAAGGGCAAACTCTTAAGAACTTGTTTAACCTTCATGTCTGCACAATGCACATAAGGCATATGTATTTATTCCTATATTTATGTAGCTATATTCTACACAACCCTATTTGAACCCTGACCAGTCAGTTTTTTGATTGTCCTGGGTAGCTGCAGCTGTTCATGTTTTCCATGTATGTTTATACATGAGGGGTCTGGTTCACAGGATTGATATATGGGCTAGGATTGGGTGCATCCTGGGCACGATTTCACCCTTGCTAATGGGGTAAGACAACCATACCTGTCCCTGTTTTTAAAGTGCTATTCCAGATAAACTAAACTTAAAAGAAGGCTACACGTGTATAACAAACACAACAACGGTATAGCAATAATCCTACCTAATATAATTGCCTTCTCTAACACTGTTGCTCCCTATGTACATGTAAGCAGCCCATGTAGGTAGCAGACTACATTTTCCATCATGCATGCTGACCTCTTAAATGCTGTCCTCTTCCCCTGTATTCCCCAGGCTGCTGATCAGCAAGTCTCCACACTGTTGTGCACTTCATATTGTGCTCCCTCACTGCTGAGCCTTTCACATTAGTTCCTAGTTCCATAGACAAACAGCTCTCTCTAATATAACTTGTAGATCTAGAACTGAGCATGTCTGACAGGTAAGCTGAAGTTGTTTTACAGGTTGTAACCATAGATGACAAACTGTATGCAGATATACATTTCAGGGTAGGAAGCATTGATTATGTATAGACTGTATACAGATGTATACCTGTTGTAGTCGGTGTGGCTTGCACTGGTTGTCTACTATTCCTATTTCCTACGAGACTCTTGCTGCAACTTAAATGACCCATAATGTCTCTGGCTTGGCAGAGGGGGGTGGAGTATGTATTATATGTGATACAGCTGTAGTCTGTCTCATTTTCCCTGCTGCCATATGGGCTTACAGGAGAGCAGTGCGCGGCTGCATCATAGAGGACACTACAAAATCTGTACACAGAAGAGACAGGCAGTGTCAGAGGAGTGGTACAACTCTGCAGCTAATCACTGTATGGCTTTGCCTAGTATTTCATGCCTTCCTGGTCTCTTTAAGATGAGGAAGAAAAGAGTTCTTCAGTACACATCATATAGTGAATCCGTGTACAGAGACGACAGGGAGTGAGAGTTCAGGGAAGGTGTATAAAACCCCTATTCCACGGGCCATCTAGAGGAGCAAATGAGCGCTGTCAGCGCTCGTTTGCTCCTCGTTCCGCCGCTTCAACATGTTGAAAAACAAGCGACTGCAACGATCAGCCGACATGAACAATGTCGGCTGATCGTTGCACTCTATTCCACGGGACGAATTTCGTCCGTAGCGGCCGATATCGGCCGAATACGAATGATAATCATTCCGTGGAATAGGCCTGAACTCTGTGGTTAGTCATTGTATCCCTGCTCTCCAGGTCTGTTAGAAATGGCAGGCATTTTGTCTTCAGCAGCAACTCTATACAGAGGGTGGACCTAGAAAGGGAGGGGGTCGAAGCTGCCAGAAAGAATCTGATAAATTATGTAATTTACAGGTAGTCAAGAACTGAGAGAAGACTGACATCCTGTCTATACGTTCATGCATGTCATTTTCTAGTTGTCAGATTTGGTGGTCACATGACCCACATGCAATAATATGTATGGATGCCGCTGAGCTGGGGTGACATTGGTGGTGGGTTGTTATTGAAGGAAAAGTCCAACAAAATTTAAAAATGGGAGGAAGGTGGGGGTGCTGGAAAATAATAAACAACTTAACTCACCTGGCACTGTGCCTCTGTTGCACCGCTCCAGAGTCCTGCTAACCGCTGCCAGAAGTCATTTTCATCTGGAAACTGGGTACGCCACGTTCCTGGCTTTTCAGCAGCAACGTCACAGTCTTACTGGTTGTGGCAGCGTCCCATCCCAGTTACTGATTGGATGAGCGGGCAGATGATACAGGGAGCGATGATACAGGGCACGGGGATAGGCAAGTTCACTCCACCTGGCTTCCTGAAAAAAATTTTTTTTTTCATTTGTTGTGACCTGTCCTTAAAATAAAGTAAGACTATGCAAAGAAGGGGTCCGTGGAGCCTCAGTTACGAGTCTCAAAACACTGGAATAGCAAAATATCCCTCTCTCCAGAGATTTTTTTCGCTGTTCTCCCTGAGTTCAGTGATTGTTGTGTTTTTTAAATAAAGTAAACCTGTAACTGCAAGATTTTTTTAATTTATTTTATTTTCATTTTATTTTATGAGTCCACTAGGGATACTGGGTACAATCTGCCGCATTTGTACAAGTGCAGGAATGTGTAATTTTCTTATGCAAACAATTTTGCTACATGTGGATGGCGTTTTCAAAATCCCATCCACGTGTGTTGCCCTGTGGATTGTATGGCATTTGTTAAACATATATGTCTGGAGTTTTTCCTGGGCAATGCATTTAAAGGAAAAGTCTGGTGCGCGGGGCAAAGAAATCATTATGGGCAGAGGGTGAGGGGAAATAAAATAAATAAAATGCTTGTCTGTCTCTGTGCACGTTCTGAGACACATTCCCGGGCTCCCGTATCCCATTGGGTGTCTACCTCCCCTGGTTTCCGGGTATGTCATTACCCGATTTGAACATTACAGTGGGTGGGGTTAAGCCCGCTCAGCCAATCGGTGACTGCAGCAGTGTCCCACCCAAGTCACTTAGTGGGGCATCCGTCAACTGGGATGGGATGGAGCTGGAGGGGAGCTAAGAAGACAGCTGGCTGGGGACCAGGAGCTGGATGCAGTGCTGCGTGGGCACCAGGGGAGGGGAATATAACTCCTTTCTTATGTTTCCCTACCCTCAGCCTGGAATAATTTTTTTTTTTGCCCCTTGCTGGACTTCTCCTTTTAATGTGATATTAAAAATCATAGTCCTAATGCCTTATTTTTATATTAGTTTTTTTTTTTTTTTAGTATGCAAAAAGATATCCAAATAAATGTTATACAAAGGAGTCCTCTGCCTTGAATGCTAATAGGTACTATAAGGGTACAAACCCACACACCGTATACGCAGCAGATACGCAACAAATACGCAGCAGATTTGATGGTGAAGATTTGATGCTGTGTTCAGTTATTTAGATCTAATCTGCTGCGTATTTGCTGCGTGTTTGCTGCGTATCACAGCAGTAAATACGCTGCGTATACGGTGTGTGGGTTTATACCCTCAATAGTAGTTGCAAAAAGCATTTCCCCTACCAGCCAAAATGCTACTTTTTCACATTTCAACAATTATTTTAAAAAGTATTATATATATATATATATATATTTGTATGACCCGCCATATTGTGAGAGCGTAAATTGTCGTGGCTGCTATAGGACGTGCCTCATATTTCTGGTTGTACATCTTTATCCATGTTCTCTAACATGTGGCTCTCCAGCTGTTGCAAAAGTATAACTCCCAACATGCCAGTATATGATGGGAGTTGTATTTTGGCTAGGAAGCAAAGGTTAATGTTATATTAGCCCAGATTTATCAGTCTATGTACATCTAATCTGGTGTAATTCTGCCCAAAATAACCAATCCTAGCTCAGCTTTTATTTTAGGAGTGCTGGGTAAGATATGAAAGCTGAGCTGTAATTGGTTGCTGTGGGCAAATGACACCCGATGTTCTTACACCAAAGGCCCAGATTTATCATACCGTGTACAACATTGTAGTAAAATGAGTGCCCCCTGGAGTTTAGGCCCCTCCACAGAACGCGGCGATCACATCAACAAACAGAAGCACAGCGTTCATTCATTTGGGCTGCGTTTTCAGAAAGCTGTTCTCTTGCTTGAAGAATTTAATTGTCAGCATGGCCATGGCTTTAAATAGCTTTGTAGACATTGCTGAACTGACATTGGAGATTCATGGGCAATCTGCCAAGAACATGTAGTGTATAAGGGTCCGGGATCCTGTGTTTTGTGGTGGACAATTTGTATAGGGGTAGTGTTTGAACCGGATGAATGCATTTTAAAGTGAATAAACAGCTCATTTTTCTTTTATCTCCCTTGCCAATTCCCTATGGCCGTGTTCATACATCGTATGTTGGTTGTAAATCTTTGGTGCAAATACAGAAAATCTGACAGGAAAGCACAGAACAATGCAAATGAATGGGGATTCTGTTTCACTATATTTGCAGATTCTCTATGTAAGGGGTTGACTCATAACGATCACTGTTATTCTTATGTGTCTTTGAATGTCTTCCATTTGAGGCAGCAATCTCAGTTTGTGATCAGTAGGGGTCCAGCCCCCAGCACCCCTGCTGATCATCCGTCTGCTACAGCTCAGGTGTATGTGTATACAGAGAAGGGAGCTGAGAGCAGGCGACATGTGCATTGTGTGGAGGCCATGCTGGGTTACTGCTGCTTAGCTCACATACACTTCAGTGGAGAGACACAGCAGCTTCATAGTTCAGCAGTGCTAGAGTGCCCTATTGTTTTCAGACAAGTATAGCTGGGCATTGTCTTGTGTTATCTAATGGTAGCATATAAACAGCAGAACCAGGATAGGACCAAGCCCTGTGGTGTTCCTTATTTTGAGAGAACCGACGTGCCAAAAATTCTAGAAGTAGTGGTGGGGGTGTAGAGTCACTTTTCCACTTAAACCAGAACCCCACTGTCTGACATAAATGATGGGGTCTTTGCATTGCTAGAGCATTTGTTGGATTTGGAGTGCTCTGGTCGCCATCTTTACAGTACAGGCGTGTGTACCGGCGGCTTATTCTGCTCTGTGATCTCTAGATGAACCACACACTGAGGAATGGATGTAAAGGTTGCTATTGCTTGTATGCAGCCCGACCGCTTCACCCACATTCCAGCTAATGGCTTGAACTTGCCTGGAGCAATAAAAGGAAGCGCTGAGCTGATACATTTTAGACGCTGTAACATAGGAGGAAGAGCTGCATTTGAAATCCACCCAAACTAGAAGGGAATTCTTTACTGCAGATCATGTGATGTACATCACCTAGTCTGCCACCTATGTGATAAGTGTATGGAATGGCGTATGTGATAAGTGGATGGAATTGTGTCAGCCTAGGCGATAAGTGGATGGAATCGTGTCACTATAATGATAATTGTTGCCCCCTGATTTTAGTACATAACTGGGGTAAGGTATGTTTTGTCTTTGTCTTTCATACAGAAAGCCTGGGACTCCTTACTACAGACCTAATGTTAGGAGTTTTCTATTTAGTATGCTCTATGTTAATCCATCATTGTATGACTGGAAGGGACTCTGATATTTATTCATTTAAATGTTCTTCCCTGTTGTCGGTATCTTAAACAATGCTTTATGCCCACATGTTCATTATAAAGCGCCATATGGTTTGCGTTCAGTCGTGCTGGATGCCAGAGACTTGCATATGCTGCCAGTGACGCCCCCCAGCCAAGAGGGCTGCTATGTGTGAAGGGGCTAGCTATGGAGAAACTTTCATCTCTCTTCTTCACTTGATATCACTGTAGGCTGTATGACAGCTGTTTGAAGGAGCATGACCACGGGACCTTTATAAATATGTGTGAAACATTTATATTATAACTGCTGTGTAACATTATCAGGATGAGGTTATTGAGAGGAGCCATTCTGGATGTGTCCCTACAGCAACACTTCCTGAACCTGCACTGACAGCTCAGTGTTATCATAGGGATTCTGTTGCTCTTGGCATCCAGCTATAATCCAGATTTTATTTTTCCTAAAGGTTTACAATGGTGACCAGAGAACCTGGAAGAGCTGGCATGGGAGACACAGGCACCCAGTTACTAGAGGGTGTTTATTATGCAGCCTTATACACAGTCATATTGTGACAGCCATGTTACTTATCTATGCTTTAGGAGATGACTTGTTCATGTCTCAATGGGTTTTACAGTCTGTCAGGAACCCCTCAGTCTGTTTGCATAGCCCTCATTGGAATAACATAAGGAAAAGTAGCCGATCCAGTGTAGAACAAGCTTGTGCTCTGGCTCTTTTATGTGTACTGAAAGCCATATGTTCCATATCTCTGGGGATATACTGACTATTACACTATGTAAATTGAGGATCTGGTTTATGTAAATTTGAAATATAATTTTTTTAATAAATTTGTAATACAGCATGACACCATCAATAGCAGAAGTATAAGCTGGCACTCCTGCATGCTCCTAGCCTGATGTCGGCCATCTACAGTACGCCAAGCTTCAAATATCCACACACCAAGAGGAAAAGAAACTGCACTCTCCCCTTGTAGGATATAAAGATGCTTTATTACAGGATATAGCAGACAAACATGCAGATGTGTGTCATTAAGAGAGCGACGTCTGTTTCGTGCCACCACTCCGGCTCACGCATCTTTGTATCTGACACAGGGTGAGTGCCACTACTTTTCCTCTTGGTGTCTGATAATATAAGATTATCCTGCCGTTCAAATAAGTTCTACACCCCCTATCCCTTCTGTTCTGTCTGACATTGGGCATTTAGAGAGGCTGCTCCTGAGGCCTGTATCCGATGCCCAACAAGTATCATGCATGTGTCCTATTGTGATTTGAGTGGGGGCTGCTCAACCACTGGATTCCATCTTGGATATGTAAAGCTATCCACTGCATAGGCTATAAATGTCTGATAGATGTGGATTCTAAACCTAGGACCTGCATGTACATCAATATGTCACTGCCCCTTCCACCAAAGGTGGTCAGGAAGTTGAAAGCAGCCACATGGGCTGTTTTTCATAGTTTGCATAGCTCCCATAGAACTTAATGGGAACAAAGACGCTGGTACTGTAGCTTACAAGTCATATTCTGTTGCTCTTTATTTTCTGTAGAACCCTGTTAATATAACACTTGTTAGAGGAAACTTGATACAGTGATTTAGTAAACACACCAACTCCATGCAGGACTGTCCCTTTGTGTAGTAAACCTGCCCATTTTCAGACCCAGCTTTAATACATTAATAATAGTAATAATTTATTAGGGTACAAACCCACACACCGTATACACAGCAGATACGCAGCAAAAACGCAGCAGATTTGAAGCAGATTTGGTGGTGCAGATTTGATGCTGTGTCCAGTTATTTAGATCTAATCTGCTGCGTATTTGCTGCATATTTGCTGCGTATCGCAGCAGTAAATAAGCTGCGTATACGGTGTGTGGGTTTGTACCCTCAATCTGTTTCCAACCCTCATATTGTGGCCCCTCCTCATCACCTGTGGTTACAGCAACTAAAGATCCAGTTATTACTTTCTATGTGAAATGTTACATTTAGGGCTGGAAAAGTGAATTGAGAATGTAAGCCCAAAATGAGTAGAAATAAGGAAGGCTGGCGTTGGCCTCTAAATCCTTCTCTCTGCTGGGAAGTGACTTTTTCTCAGGCAGATTACTGGAGGAAGCTCATTAAATATAAGACAGAGGACAATGCTAACACCTGCAAGAACACAAAGCCCATTTAGCCCAAGTGGAGAAGAGAAGTCAGTACTTTATACTGTATAGAAGTTGCAAATGTGACTTTCCCTAGTAGCTTGTGATGTATCCATTTTTACTCAAAGACACAGGAAATGTTAGTTGTTTAGGTTGTGAAGCGAGTCCTCTGAACTGAGCTATAGTCGGCTTCTATGAGGTTTTCGCCTCATCTGAAACATCATGGAGATTTGAAGGTTGTTTCCATTACAATGAAAGCAAATTGAGAGGAAATCTATAACTAAGCCAGGCGTTCTGTAGTGTAGGCATCAGCTCTCCTGACCTGTCTGCATTATCAAATTATTTTATTCCCTATGAAATAAAAGTTCTGGCATTCATCTCTGCACTGTGCATTGTTTCCTGGTAATGTATATGACAATAGTGTCAATGTCTGTAGGGACATATCCTATTAAAATTAGAATTGCGTTTTTTGTCCTATGTATCTTGTGTTTCCTAATAGTGGATTAAACTTGTGTGGATTAAATAGTTTTTTCCCCCCTTAGGGCCCTATGACATGGGCCGATTATCCTTTGAATTTAAATGTTAAAGGGGTGCTCCAGCGTGGGGACACTTTTTTGGGGGGACTGGGGAGGAGGTGGCTGAAATAGAAGACGTCCACTTACCTCCCTGGTTCCAGCGGCGGGTCCCGCATCACGGCGCTCCGGTGCCCGGTTCCCGGCCACTTCCGGGTGTCTGACGCAGCCCGAGATGCTACGTCTCAGGGCCGCTTAGCCACTCGGTAAAGGAGGCGGGATCCGAGCGGACTTCAAACGCCGAAAAAAAGGGCCCCAACGCTGGAGCACCCCTTTAACATGCAGGCAACGATCGACAAATTGTTCATGTGTTGTTCATTGCATATGTTAAAGAAGCAGTTCACTTTTTTTTTTTTTTCGCCCCCCCCCCCCCCCCACCCCCACCGGGTAGCCGCTGTCAAGTATACTTACAGAAGATGATCGGTGTCCCGTTCCCGTCGGTCAGTTCCGTCCCATGATGCCGTTCACATCGGGCGCGCGCTCACTTCTGCCGGCTGCTGCGAGTCCTCTTCTCTGACCAGTGATTATACGCCGGAAGTCACTCGCTTCCATGCATTCTCTATGGAAGCGCTTGACTTCCGGCGTTCAAATGACAAGGGAGAGAAGAGGAGTCACAGCGCCGGCGGAAGTGAGCGCGCGCCCGATGTGAACGGCACCGCGGGACGGAACTGACCGACTGGAGCGGGGCACCGATCATCTTCTGTAAGTATACTTGACAGCGGCTACCCGGGGGGGGGGGGGGGAAAGTGAACTGCTTCTTTAAGCTGACCCTAAAGTCATTGTTAATCATTCACTAATTGTAGACAATGGGGGAGATTTATCAAACATGGTGTAAAGTGAAACTGGCTCAGTTGCCCCTAGCAACCAATCAGATTTCACCTTTTATTCCTCACAGACTCTTTGGAAAATGAAAAATGGAATCTGATTGGTTGCTAGGGGCAACTGAGCCAGTTTCACTTTACACCAGTTTGATAAATCTCCCCCATTGTTCACTCTCTTGCTGGGACCAGAAGGAGTAAATGATCATAGTAACAATGATAATTATGATCATATCTAACAACTATCCTTCTGCTTGTTACAGTGAATAATTTCAGGTTGTTCCCAAAAGCTCTCTTTTGTGATCTTTTATCGGCAAAATGAGAAAATCGCTTTGTCTAATGGGACCCTTAGAGCTGGAGGAATCCTTATGTTTGCTTAATACATTAGCAAAAGCTCCGTAGACTATGCTTTAAGCATGGCCTACTGTGTATGTAGACTACATTCAGTCAACCACTGTGTGATGTTAGGATACTTTATTGCCAGTAACCCAGAGAAGGAGATGGGAATGGGGCATATGTCCATCTTTTCTTACAACCAGTTTGTAATGTAGTTTACTTGGTAAATGGCAGTGGATGTAATATTAAGATGTCACCTTTTTTGTTTCAGGCTATTTGAGGAGGGTCCTGAATGGAGGCAGACCTCCACTTTGTTTGTTTTCTGTATGCTCTTAGTGGGAGTGCCCCTTTGAAAGATTACTGTGTTTTTTAGTAATAATCTTTGCATCTTTACAGAGGCTACACTAGGGATGTGTGGATAGATTCTAGGGCAGTGTTGCACAATATGCTGCCGAGTAGAGATGAGCGAACCTCAAGCATGCTCAAGTCCATCCGACCCCGAACTTTTGGCATTTGATTAGCGGTGGCTGCTGAAGTTGGATAAATCCCTAAGGCTATGTGGAAAACATGGATATAGTCATTGGCTGTATCCATGTTTTCCAGACAACCTTAGAGCTTTATCCAAGTTCAGCAGCCCCCGCTAATCAAATGCCGATCGTTCGGGTTCGGATGGACTCGAACCTGAACGCGGTTCGCTCATCTCTACTGCCGAGGCATGATGGGAATTGTAGTTTAGCAAGGTATTGAGAGCTTCAGGTTGTGCACCACCATTCATGGAGGACTAGTAAACATTTCCCACACAGCTATGGCCCCACCAAGACAGGATTCAGAAATAGCAGCTGTTACTATCTATCTAACACCTAACTGTCCTGATTGTGAGTCAATAATAGCATATTACAAGTTATATAGACTACAACATCTAATATCCATGAAGTAATGCCTACCAGCTCACTGTGTTTATGTACTGTGATGTGTCTCCTCTTCATGAGATATCATACATATAGAACTCTAATGGCTGAATGGGAAAGGTTGTAAACTTGTGACTTGCCATTGTAGGTAGCCTCACGTAATAACTGTGCTGGTAATTCACTCCCAGCAGCCGGGTCATAAGAGAACAAGAGGTGGGCAGATCTTGTCATCTTAGCAGCGCCCCTTGGGATTGGTGATTAAAAGGAAAGTCTTGGTGACTAAACAGCTTGTGTGAGCATCTGTGCTGCCGGACTGTAATGTGACCGCACCACTGTGCCCATAATCTGTGCTCCGTACCCACTGCCCCCAACTGCTGGTGCACAAGGATAAAAGGATATGACAACTTTCAGCTGCCCAGATAGGGGATCTCTCCCAGCATCTGCTCCTCTTAGGAGTTCTCTGGGGATGCTTCACATATATTTGCCTATGTTTTTTTTCCCCAGCCTGTGCTTCATAAATACAGTTTGGAAAACTTACACTTTCATAGCTTTAATATATGTACAGTGAAATGTCTCCAGAAGGCCAGCTCATTAGGAAGACCCCCCCCCCCCCCCCCTTATTGAGACCAGAATTCATGTCACTCCACTGTATAGTATGCGTACTGCCCCTTTTCTTTGAGAAGACAATCCTCATAAAGCACCACTTTTCAATGCAATCTAAGGTGGTCTTTAGTTGTGGGGAGGGGGCGAAGTTTTAGAAGAGGAGAAAGCAGCACTTTTCTCTCATAAGATTTTTTTTTTTAATCTAAGTATCTTATTTTTTTGTACTGTGGACTTATGCCATGGCTGTTGACTTAGCAGTTTCCCATCCTTTACAATGCTGGGATGTTGCCGGGATGAGCTGTAACTTTATGAAGACTCCCACCTCAGGACTGTGCTGCTTCCCAGCTTCAGCCTGGTTTGTTATTCCTCTGTTGTTCCTGCTGGAAATGTCACATGTATGGTTACACCTTAATGACAGGGAACAACATGATGTCTTGCCATACATTTCCAGGAGGAATTACAGAGGGACAACCACACAGAATTGTAAGATCCTGTTCATGCCATGAATAGGGCATTGGGGCATTCCTCAGGCCATACATTGGTAACCTGTCAGAAAGGAACACTGATGTACTGCTGGCAGGCTCTTGACTACATTTGGACCATTTTCCAAACTTACACAGTGTGTGGGACCTGAATACTGTCTGCCACATTTGAGCCCTGCACAGGCAGCATATGCATTGAATAGTCACACTTTCAGTCATTCAAGCCAATGTGCTCACTGACAACATGTTGGGCTATATGTGTGCACCCCTTTCTGACAGCTTACAGAAAGCCCCAAAAGATGCTTCAGTATTGTCTCCTTATGTGGAAGACAAATCCTCAGTATAACAGACCTGCCAGGAGAACTCTGCTCCTCTTTAGCTTTGGAAGTATTGTATGGTTAGATACAAGGTTAGTGACTAGACAGACATATGTGTATAGCATGCTGATGTACAGACACATGGCCCGCTTTCCGTCTGTAGCTCTCCACACTGCAGCACATATACTAAATATGGAAAGAATTGCAAAGCTAAACACATTCCTTCTTCTCATAGAGCCTCTGCACCTAAAATATAATGGTGTATATTTACCCGTATATGCGTCATACTGTGTAATGTCACTTCAAGATGTAGCTGTGTTGTATTCACTCTTGGCAGATGCTTTTGTTCTTTTCTGTGGGGCATGCTATTCAGGAGGGGGCCTGGCTCCATGAAGCTTCCGCCTATGGTCAGCTGAACTCAGTGTAACTTGTCTATGTATAGGTAGAGTTCAGAACTCACCCCTACCATTCGGAGGTGCTAGTGAGTATGTGGATCTAACTGTAATTACTTATTGTCTGTCTTCCAGGTATAGATAGACTCTTCATGTCTATAGATAGTTCTAAAAGTAGATGTGATATAAAGTGGGTCCCTGATATATGACTGCCCAGTTTTCCCAAGAGACGACATATGCTTATTGTAGTGGAATTAAATCTAGTATAGAAGTTGTCTGCTGCAGTTATAAAACAGCCCATTCATTTTCCTTGCTGGTGCAATATCTGCAGATCCGGGCAGCCTGTAGGTGCAGAATCCACACCCCTAAATCCTGGCAGAAACCTGAGGGTGTGAATATAGCTTAATGTGATTGATTGGTACTAAGGGGTGAGTAGGCAGAGTCCTTGGTAACATGTCCTGTTTCTTTTGGATGGGTGGTGTAGAATAAGGGTGTGTGCACGTCATGTGGTTTACCTGATATTTATTTGGTTTAGCTTTGACTTTGCTGCTTCCTGGCATCAGTGATCAGTGCGGCGTCAGTACATTGTCTAATGGATCTGGGCCAGTCTAAGGCCTTGTTCACAAGGCAGGAAAATACACAGCAATGGTCTGATTTCTGATGTGGATCTTATTTTTTTCGCTAGGTATTGCTGCGATTATAGCCTCATTTCATAGGGTTGATCTGTGTGCTGGTCACCAGATGGGATTTCTGTGTACGTGATGTTGCCTATCTACATGGCCTTTTAATACATGGAAAACATTCTCTCCATAGTTTTTAGTGTGCACTATGGCATTAAGAACAATGTGTTGTGTATTACACATGGTTAAAAACTTGTCATGTGAACATGGCCTAAGGGTGCTGTCCAGCTTGTGGTTTTCTAGTTAATTGTTAATTGGTGCACAGATCTGCCGATAAACAATGTTACCCACAAAACTGTATGGCTTTTTGTGATAAAACCGTGTGTTGGTGCGGTTTTTGCCTGCACCTCAGTCACATATAGGCCAGTACACTTGGGTTCTAAGGGTATGTTCACAAATTGCAGTCATTTCTCCCTTTTCTCCCTCACATATCTTTAGGTAGTTGGGTTGTTGGGCATCAGTTGGGATAAAAAGGGAGTAAGGTTTTTGTTAATGCCATAGAAAAACTTCAGAGGCCAGTATATCCCCTGTATAGAGATGGTTTAACTGGTGGTGTTACCTGGCGTGACAGAGGCATACATTATATTATGGAAGCTCATTTTCTTAAACCACTTATACCTTGTGTAAGGTTTCCATATGTCTGTCGGAGCATCATGCCATCCTCAAGCCGTATGAATATTTGATCCGGATTTCCTGGCTTTATATACTGTATGTGCCATCACATTTTCTGTATATAGAAGTTTTGTTGCTCTCTGAATGAGGTCATGGACTTAAATGAACCATGTGCGTTCTGTCCATATGGAATTTATCATTGTCCTCCATTTGTTCGATGCATGAGCACTGTGGGTAATACAGAATATTGAGCTTATCTAGTGGTATAGATTTCAGCATGATTGTTCTTGCCGACATAATATAAATGTAGATAATATTTCAGCAATGTGGATGTATACTACACAAAGACAATGAGCGTTTATGAAGAAATGTGATAAAAAGCATGGTAAATAGGTCCATGATGTTTTGTGCTTCTAGCTGTTCTGATTAAATCTTTAAAGGGGATATCCAGGATTAGAAACTGGATAACTGCAGAAACTGTTCCACCCAGCTCCAGTTTGTGTGTTGTATTCCAGTGCTATTGTATTAGATAGAACTGAGCTGTAATGGTACATGTAACCTGAGGATAAGGGTAGAGTCTAGAGATGAGCAAACCGGGTTCGGGTTCGAGTCTTTCCGAACCCGAACGATCGGTATTTGATTAGCTGGGGCTGCTGAACTTGGATAAAGCCCTAAGGTTGTCTGGAAAACATGGATACAGCCAATGACTATATCCATGATTTCCACATAGCCTTAGGGCTTTATCCAACTTCAGCAGCCACCACTAATCAAATGCCGAAAGTTTAGGTTCGGATGGACTCGAGCATGCTCGAGGTTCGCTCATCTCTAGTAGAGTCCTCTTGACACCAGGTATACTACCGTAGTTGATTCATTGGGCATATACAAGAGGTGCAGGCCAAAATATGCATCCAGATATTAAGAAAAATATAGTGGTGTCCACACCTTGAAATGCCCCCTTTAGAAAGATTCATGTTTTATAGATCTCATGGGTGACATCAGAAATGTTAAGCTATGTGACAGATATGGTGTAGGGGCAGCAGCAGACTGCACAAACCTCCTCCTCCTCCGGGTATTATGTGTAGTGCTGCATTGAGAAGTCTGCCATTTCACAGCTGTGATTTTTCCTTTATTTGTCTGATTCTCAAAATTTGTAGAGGATGTGACCAACAAAAACTCAGACAACGTGATGTGGTTCTATAAGGGCCTATTTCACTAGGTCACACATGGTATTTCGATCAGTGTTTTAGCCCAAATCAAGAGTGTAACGAAACGAACACAGAAAACTACAGCGGAAATTTTCCTGAAATGTGCAGAATTTGCACCATTTTTTGCATTTAGCACCCACTTCTGGCTTTCACTAAAAAGAAAAAAAAAAATGACCACAGTGTGCCCCAAATGGTGAACTTGACCTTATGTAAGCATTGGAATTCCTGAGGGATAAATGGATATATGTATGTAGGTGTCTTCTGTTCTGTTTACCTTGGTTATCCTCTTTTCAAGATATGGAGAAGAGTGATCATAACATCTGAAGGATTTGCTTGGCATTGGCAAGATTCACTAAACCTGCTGGATTACAAGTCTACAAATCCTCTAGTCAGACTAGTTCTAAAAGAATCAGAATGATGTACCCCTTAAATTGTGCAGCTGATTCAGAGATCTTCCTCTGAATATCATGGCCAATAAGTAGTCCTCTCCATTATGTGT
The DNA here is from genome assembly GCF_027789765.1 of Dendropsophus ebraccatus. Taxonomy (NCBI): domain Eukaryota; kingdom Metazoa; phylum Chordata; class Amphibia; order Anura; family Hylidae; genus Dendropsophus; species Dendropsophus ebraccatus. Next base: position 68,475,865 of record NC_091458.1, read on the forward strand.
ATAAGCCCAGTAGTCCTCATTATTCATGAGAAGCAGAAAACTCCGCCCACCGGCTGCTGATTGGTAGATGTATATCCATGCTGTGTATAGGCAGTCACCTGTCAATCAGCAGCTGGAGGGCGGGGGAAGGGGTGTGGCAAGAATCCTATTCTCCTGTGTGTTAGGAGAACAGCTGAACAAAATGATGTAATGTATTCAGCATTTCTGTCACCACTTTATGCTGCCCTCATTTAAGGTGGTATAAACCTAATTAACAGATTGTGAAGTAAGGGGGAGATTTATTAAACATGATGTAAAGTGAAACTGGCTCAGTTGCCCCTAGCAACCAATCAGATTCCACCTTTCATTTCTCACAGACTCTTTGGAAAATGAAAGGTAGAATCTGATTGGTTGCTAGGGGCAACTGGGCCAGTTTCACTTTACACCATGTTGGATAAATCTCCCCCTAAGTGTTTAACTCTAATTCAAAGTCTTAGGGTGCCCTTTTACATGGCCCAATGGGAGGCAGCAAACAATCAGCGCTTTTTTGCTGCGCCTTTACATTAATCATATGTCCGGGCTGTATGAATAATTGCTGGATAGTTTGTGCAGCCATTTAAATGCATTGTTATCAGGTGCACATTCCCTGTTTAGAGAGAAAGATGTGTGGCCAATAAAGATAATTTATACAGCTGCAGAAAAGAGACAATCAGTCAGTGGATTAGCCATTTCTCATTCATCAGTTGATCGCTGGCCCTTTTACGCAGGCTGATTATTTCGTAATTTGTGCAACGCTTTATCCTGATTATTTGCCTATGTAAAATGGTCAATAGAACATGACTGGGAATGTACTAGAGGTCTCTCCAGAAGGAAAAACACATTTATATATGTTTTGGGGTAATTGCCCCTCATGAGTTACAAACGAATCTGGTAGGCAGTCTCACTCAGTGACTGATACCATTCTTTATATAACTGTGCACAGTGGTAGTTGTCCGTCACAAAGTAGGATCACCCACTGGACTCCTAAATGCAGAGGGCTAGTTTTATAGTTAGTTATTAGAGATGAGCGAACCTTGAGCATGCTCGAGTCGATCCGAACCTGAACTTTCGGCATTTGATTAGCGGGGGCTGCTGAACTTGGATAAAGCCCTAAGGCTATGTGGAAATCATGGATATAGTCATTGGCTGTATCCATGTTTTCCAGACAACCTTAGGGCTTTATCGAAGTTCAGCAGCCCCCGCTAATCAAATGCCGAAAGTTCGGGTTCGGATCCACTCGAACCCGAACCCGTTTGGCTCATCTCTATTAGTTATACTGAATCCTTGCTCACAGGACTGTATATGTTAGGACTTGATGGCACATGCTGCTAGCTATAAAAATGTCCTCTTTTGGAATTAATAAAGCTCTCTACTAATTTTCAGATATGCATTACTGACTAACAAAAAATGCTGTGACTTGTTGGCAGCAAGTCCCCCAAATCCATTGTCATTCTGACTGGTGGAGATTACAGGAGACCATATTTAGACTTTCAGCAGGTATCTGTTGTGATGGGCCCTTAGGTCATGCTCATGTATTCCTATGGAGAAAGACAAATTTGGTCATCTCTCCTAAAACACCATTCACACTAGCCAGGAGCACATTGGTAAGGCTGAAATTGCTGACATACAAAAACATGCAACTGCTTAAAGCAGCCCCCAACTGCTAAAACGTCTTTATAAAAATAATGAGGCTTTTGGTATACCATTTACAAATAGAGTGAACCATCCCACCATGCTAAGTTGACCTCATGACTGGGATGGACCCTACACTGTACTATGGCCTCTCAATGGCTAACAGTAAGCAGGATCCAACTAATACCGGCAAAAATAACCACCTGGGTGGGATGGGTGGAGTGCACGACCCCCTATCTGAAACACAGGCAAAAAGACAAGTACTCCTATGTCCGTGATGATGCTGCTGGCATTGTGTGGTCAGATGTGTAACAGTAATAGTGTATAAGATGGGAGTTATCAGTTACCATGTACAGGTGTAGTAGTTCGTCCTAAGAAACTTTAGACGCTGAGAGCAAAAGCTCTGCCATGTTCAGAGATCAGGTGTCAATGGAACATGCTTCAGATTAAATGACTGATGTAAAGGCGCTGCTGCGGGCACCGCTGCTTGTTGGAATCATCCATTTGTAACGTATTGCTGGGACATAAATGTTGTCTGTGCCGGTCTATATATAACTTTAATAAAATCACTTGCTCAACACATGTTAGATGTGGAAAGTTCTCTTGTCGTGCAAGTGAAAGGAAAGAGCTGCTATTCTCGCTTGAGAGCGTACAGATCAATAGAAGTGCGTGTAGTCCCTGTATACCCATCTCTTGTGTTACCGTCGGCCTGTTGAGGTCACACAGCTTGTTACAGTGCAGCCGTCTACCATTTACAATGCACCTAGGCTTGTTTCATGAGTTACTGGAAAACCTGGAGAAGCTATTTTGCTGAACAGTTCCGCCCAAGGTCATGTACTTGTACTAGTCACCTTCACGCTTTGTTTGCCGGCCAAATGGGAGCCTTTAGCTAAACCGGAGTGGGCTATATACATATATACATAAACAGTTGGCTGTCTGACATTGTCTATGAACATTTTCTTTAGTTAATCAGTCTAGTGTAATAAAGGTCCCATGACTTGGCACTGCCCGCTGTTTTGTGTAATGCTTTAGACATTGCTCTTTACATGTGTACTGCTTGTTTAAGACGCCAATGCACGGGAGCCATGTGGTCATAAAGAAGCACTTTGTATGGGTTATGGCGGACTGAACTTTGCTGCCAGTATCCCCAGTGGACAATCTGCTTCATGTGCCGACTGATTTCAGCCCTCTAACAATACATAGCTGTATGGATGGGATCTAGGAATTAGAGAGAGTGGCACTCAATGGTTTAGAGTTACTTAAAGGGGCTTTCCAGCTATAGTGTGCGATGCATATTCACTGTATGATCAGGCATCATTTCTCCTGCGTATCAGCAGTAAGGATGAATAACCTGTAATAAAGTAATAAATGCTGGTGCTGAGTGAAAGTGAGCCAAACAGGAGCAGAGGGATACAGCATGTTATGTGAGAGGGGATAACCCTATAATTGCAGTATTAACCAGTGAGGGATTCAGTGGTGGCAGCATACATTCAAGAAAAGTATAAAGGGGAGTCTGTCCAAGCAACAGGCACAATGACATCCCTATAGGCTTCCTCATTCCTGACAAGCTGTGGTGTTTCAGAGAAATACTAGATGTATTTATACCATGTTTTCTCCTGTCCATCAGGTCCATCATTAGCTTTAAGTCGGCAAGATGTCAAAAAGTCAGCATAGAACCCAACATGCCTTTTGATGCCTTTTTCGGCTCAAAGCAAATCCAGTTGGATACTGTTGATCATATTAAACTCAGTGGGCATGTCAGACTCTACACTGCCGTCCATTCTGACAGCTTGCTGACATAGAGCCACGTGGAATGTCTGACACATTGTGTGACTGTAGCCTTATTGTACAGCCTGAACCACGGCACTGGGGAAGTGTCCTGGAGGCGGTCTCCCGGACTTCCCCTGCCCAACTCAATCGATAAGCTTCTTCATATATACACCTCCCAGTATGTTCCCCAAACCATTGCTCAGGTTACATTTTTTTTTTTTTTGTCTGTTCTCTGAAATGATGCTTAGTTGTAAGGGATGAGGGAGACCATTGGGTTTTGTTGATGCCTTTTTTATGCAACATAAATCTACTGACAGATTTCCTTTTAAAACAATTCTGGCATTGGTAAAAAAAAAAATTTAAATTGGGACTGCAAAAGTGCTGTGTGCAAAACCATATTGGGAGTCATTTGGCTGATATATACCTATACAGTGTTATAAATTGCAGGTAAAAGTAGCAGAGATCAGCTGATCCGGAAACACTTGCTGCTTTGATCTTTTGTGTGGTTGGTAAAATCTGTCTAAACAAAAGTCGTGTGGCCAATAACAATGTGCTAAAATGGTTGCACGACGTAACGTGCTTATTTACAAGTGTATTGGGTCGTGACCAAAAGGTGTTCCCAGTTTTTATTTTTTAGCCCATTGGGAAATGAAAAGGTAATGTCAGTGGTTACTAAGGACAAATCCTCCTCCTTGCATTAGTTTTGAGAAGGATTCAGCATATGGGACTGCACTGTTGTGCCGCTCCGGTGTTAGGTCAGTGCACGCAGTGTTAATTTTCCTGACAATTCACACACAAATGTAAAGTAGACCTGTATGATGGGGAAATCAACAGCTTGCATACGGTCTATGGACACCATACAAATATACATAGGTATATAACCTCTCCAGACTCCAGCTTATTTATCTTAATATAAAATGTAATTTAATAGAACAATGAAACTATTCTACAAAAAAGCGAGCCTCTGTATAATCAGGATGGCGTTGGCCATCTCTTTGCTTGTCCCTAGAGAACCCCCCCGTACTTTCCTTTGCATGCTCCCTGCTAACAATAACACAGCCCATCTAAGCCCGTGACCAACTTTCCACTGAGCACAACCCCACCTAGCCATCCTCTCAGCGTTTCCTCTTGGCACTATATCAGCTGCATGTTCCGCATAAACAGTTGTCATCATGTAACAGTGGGATTGGTTCCTAATGTTACAGAGCTTGCACTTGCTCCTCGGTGCTCACATCAGTGTTGGCAGAAGTGTAATGGCTTTGGCTTTCTTTCTGCATTCTCTCCCTGCATTGCTGCTCAGTGAGCTCATCCCGGGTCCCGGCTTACTAATAGTATATATGCACAATAGACTAAACATTAAAGAAATGAATGGACTTTGAGAAATGCTTTCAGGCTCATCAATTATTCATGAAGCCTTTCCATGGTTTTCCACTTTCACAGCAACTTTGCTGCAGTGAATGAGTGTTGAGTGGTTTCTCTTAACCATCTGCTTGGGTTTGTCACCGGGTGATTAATACAGTTATTTGCTTGGAACGTGACACTAGCGCCACCAATGTTTTAATAACAGAGTCTAACTCCTAGCCGAAACGTGTCTGAGGAGTGAGCTGCACTGAGTGGGGGCTGAGAGTAAGTGGTTTTAGTGTGTAGGACTGCAGGATGTGTGCCCTTGTGATCTGTGATGTATGCGAGTGCCGTCCACTATATAGCATGTGACTTGTCATGCAACTCTAAACAACACTTCCCTATTTATGTGTATTTTCTGCCAACTTTAGACCTTCAAGTGAAGGCTCTTAAAAGTAAATTCTTAATTATCTTTATAGCTGTCATAGCTTGGTATACTCTGTATAGAAACCTGCAGTTAGTGTCATTTGTAAAAACTTTTGCCGTCATCCAAACAAATGAAAAGTTTAGATCTCATCTGGCCGAAGTCCTGTGACCTTCTCCTGTTCTAAGTTGTCCTAACGTTTTTACAGATGACACAAGCACTTTGAGGGAATTGTGACTGCCGCTAGCTGTGATACTGCATACAACCTGTTTCACATCAGGATATTGGTATAATTGTGTAATACAAATCTAAACCTATTACAGAAGAAATGGCATCAGTATTACATCAGGAAACACTGTCTTACATAAAGAGGCTTCTGTATTTTATCCCCTTTTCATATATTTTGAATGTGTTTTCCATCTGCAAAATGCATGAAAGTAGCTTGCTGTGTTTTATATTTATTTTATATACCCATGGAAATAGCCCCATAGATTAACATTAGCTCTGTTTTACGGTCCATAACAAACAGAGGTATAATAAAAAGCAAAACATGCTCATGTAAAAGCAGCTGAAGATGCATATCTCAATAATAACCTGTATGCAGTAAGCTCCCCCTGGTGGTGACTGCTGCCAGGAAGAATTTTAGCTTTGGCTTGTAAAGATTTTATTATTATTATTATTATTATTATTATTAGATTCTTCTTCTTATTATTATTATTAGATTCTTATTATTATTATTATTATTATTAGATTCTTATTATTATTATTATTAGATTCTTATTATTATTATTATTATTAGATTCTTATTATTATTATTAGATTCTTATTACTATTAGATTCTTCTTCTTATTATTATTATTAGATTCTTAATGGTTTTTGCTCCTAAAATGGTTTTAGGGTTTAGTCTCTGGCTGAGAGGGTGCTTGCTGCGGTCACTACATATAGAGGGTGTGTAGAAGAGGGCTTTGCCGTTTTCCTTGGTTTGTTTCCTGGTTTAGAGTCCTAGGAAGTATTGAGCCTCATTTAATAGTACATTAGTCTTTGGGGGAGCTAGCTGGTCTGTGTAGGACATGCTGCCCGTGTCACTTCCGGCTCCATATAACCCCAGTCCTTACTGTTGTGGACAGTCCATGGAGTTTTACAATCGATGGCTGATAAATTTAAACACTTTTTTTTTTTCTTTCCTCTTTTACCCTCGGTTTTGTGTAATGGACTCTGAATATTTTATGATAAAAGCTCCTGCTGCCTAGCTGGGATCTTGCTGTCTGGCATGGTTACTGTATTCACACTGTCAATACAAAGGGGTATAAAATGAGATTCCAGGCTCCAAGCTAATCCCTCACAGTAAGCAAATATGCTAATGTGCGGATGTCCCGACACAGAAAGAAAGCAAGCCAATAGAGTCTGCCACATCCAGCTTGCCATCAGACAGTGCCGTAGTAGAGGGCTTTGTACTAGGCGTCTTTGAATCACCAAGGAGTGACGGTGACCTCATTGTGCTTTTTACTCATTTAGCGTCTTTATTCTCATTGCCTATACTGGTAGTTAAGAAAGTGTAAAAACCAATCCAGGCTGCCCATCTGATGCCATGCACGCCATGAATATATGTGTTTAGGACCTTTCTTACCACCTTCCAATCATGGTCAGTCACCTCTTATAAGGACACTGAGAGTTTCTTACTAGTTCAGGAGACTGACTGGTGTGTTTTTCCGTAGGGATACTGACAGCATATCTAAATAATGGCCGCTTCCATGATCACTACCTGTTCTGATAACATTACATACATAGGCCAGCTCTACTAACCGAACGTTTAATGCTCCTGTGAAAACTCAACCCACAGGAAGCGTCCTGCACTCTGAAAGGGAACTCCGAGGCCAATGTGTCCTTTACAGACAACTTGCTAGAAGTCTCCAGAAACAAAGGCACCATTTATCTTTGTTGAGCTGTCACACAGATTAGACTTTGTTGAAGATCAAAGCAGGAGACCAAAGTTATGCAGATAGGGTGTTATGTGGTCCAGATCTCTTTATACAGGTCTTATCCCGCATCCATGCTTCTGGAAGCTGGAGGGAAGCTGTTTATAGTATTATGAGATGCCATGCCACAGTGATAGACATTGTAAAGAGTCTATGGGTTATGCATTGTGTTGTATATTGACTTAAAGGGGAACCTGTCATGCTGAAAATGCAGTCCAGTCGGCAGTCAGCAAGTTACAGAAATTTTTGGGGAAAGCTTCGGAAAAACCTGTGATTTATTCATGTTAATCTCTGCTCATTTTGAGCAAAGTAGTCAACTGGGCGGTCCTACTCAGTGATTGGTAGATATGGGTGTAGAGAGAGTTTAGTCTCTCAGCTATATTCACCAACCCTGAACCTCTGCAGCTGCAGTGACCATGCTTCCAGTTTCTGCTCAACACCGCCACTTCCTGGTGACGCATTGTCACTGCAAAAACCGCCATGCTCAGCCATCACCTGTGCAAATGCTGTCCTATCTAGCAGTGATTGGCTGAGCAGACACTTAACCAGGAACAAGCGGTGACAGGCAGAAACCAGGAGCATTGTCACTGCAGCTGCCATGGGTTCAGGCTAGGTGAATATGGCTGCTTTTTTAAATTATGATTACACCCAGAGCCATATATATATTTTTTTCTTCCCCAGAAAAAACGTTTACTGACCACTGTCCCACTAGTTCCTAGAATTGCTGGCTTCAGTAGTGCTTGTTAGGATTACACTATTTTAGGGTATATGCACACTGAGCAATTCTCGAGGAATTGAAGCAGAAAGTTTTCAGGCAGAATTCAAGCAGAATTTAAGCCCCCCATTGACTTCTATAGCATTCCTCTAGCAGATCTACAGCATAAAATTCTGCTCGGAAATTCTGCAGTGTGAACAACAGAGCAGAAAACCCATTGAACACAATGGGATTTTGCTCTGTACATATTTTACGGGAGAAATTCCTCTTCAGTTCCTCGCCTTTTCCTCAGTGTGCACATACCCTTACTGCTGACGTTTACCCCATAGCATAACCTAATGGTGCGTTTACACAGAGAGATTTATCTGACAGATTATTGAGGCAAAAGCCAGGAAGAGACACTAAACAGGGAACAGGTCATAAAGCAAAGACTGAGATTTCTCCTCCTTAAATCCATTCCTGGATTTGGCTTCAAAAATCTGTCAGATAAATCTCTGTGTAAACACACCATAATAGTGTGGGCTTTCATCTCTATTATATGCACAGGATTTCCATTCCCACAATTGTTTGCATGGTTTCTGTGAATGTTTTACATTTCCCTGCCTGAGGGGGCAGGCTTGTTGGTGGGATATCTGCCCCTAGTTTGGTGTAGTTTCCAGCTTCCACGCAACGCTTTCACCACTCCTATACATGTGCTCCTTCCTCCCTCTCATAGCATGCAGCCTGACACAGGAACTGCAGCTGCTTCCCCTTCCTGCCTATTACTACAGTTATTTTCTTTAGGTGACTGAAAGGGTTTCAGATTTGAAATATGTTCAGAGATTTGTCTGAGAAGGATATACTACAGAAAGTGAAAAAGTGAGGCATCCTTCCCTAAATAGAAATATAACCGTGCAGCAGCCGCCATCACCACATTGTCAGTGACTTGCTGGAAGGGGGCTGGCTGTGTGGCTCGGTTCACTTACAAAGCCTGTCCTCTTCTCTGTTTCTGAATCACCTGGACTGGAGAAGGGGGCTTAGCTCTTACAGTATATTCACATATGAGGACATACCCTTAAACCAAGTCACATGATCAGCCTTCTCCAGTAATGCAGCAGTATTTTTCTGCCACTGTTTAACCCCTTTTAATGCCTTCTCAATGCTGGTGCCCTGACTCAAGCAGCGCACTCTCAGACATCAGAGTGTGGGAGCTTTGATTAGCTGAAGGGAGCTGCACAACGGAGCTTCAAATTGTAGAAAGAACCATATACCATGAAGTGGCTCTCATTGTGAAGCTTTTACCTAATTTAGTCCCTTTTAATATTTAGGTGCTTTTGCTTAGGACATCTAGTTCTTTTTATCTGGGTAGTCCCAGGTAGTAAACACATTGACCACTGTGTGGCAGTATTGCTCTGCGTCAGCATGTCTTTCTAAAATGTTGAAAGCTTCTTCCTAGTCGGCAACTCTGTACTGAGGGGCACAGGAACCCTGAAACAGCTTTCCACTGATGGGTTACTGGGTTAATCCCCAACCATGTTTAAAGGGGGTTATTCAGCTCTACAAAAACATGGCCACTTTTCCCCCTCTCGTCTCCAGTTCAGGTGTGGTTTGCAATTAAGCTCCATTTACTTCAATGGAACGGAGTTTGAAACCCCACCCAATCTGGAGACAAGAGAGGGGGGAAAGTGGCCATGTTTTTGTAGCACTGGATAACCCTTTTAAAGCCCTTTAAGGTTAAAACAGTGAAGGGAAGCAGCCTGTGGTAGGTGGCAATGTAGAGCAGGTCCTTGTCTTCTGGAAATGAGCTACATTGCATAATTAAAATGTAAGCTTAAAACCTGATGTGAACAGCTCCTAAGATGTATCTCTTGCCCCAGGCAGCTCATGACTAGAATCTGTGCTGTGAGTGTAACGTGTCATAGCTGTACTGCTGAAGGTCACAGCCTCAGATAACCATCCCTCACCAGTTAAGTCCATGGCTTGACGTCATTGACCTCTAGGCCCTCTGACTTGGGTCACTGACCACGTAGATTTACTACCATAGGTCACATTTTTCTTACAAATGTCTGCATGGAAAACTGCATATGCTAATGCCTTTTTTCAATTTTATGTTTTCACGCATTGTAGTTTGTAAATGGCACAAAAAGTGAAGGTAAAAAAGGAAATCTCTGTGTGTGACTGAGATTTCTAGAATTGTATGGTGTGTCTTTTAATGCTGTGTACCCTATACATGTGGGGGTGGGGGGACTAGTGAAAAAACATCAACTGTACCATCACCAACAATGAACAATCATTTGGAAATAAGCAAAGCTTCTCTATTGTCCAGTGTGAACAGGCCTTTAAGGCCCTATTCCACGGAACAATTATCGTTCATAAACTCGCTCCAACGACCGCTCGTTAACGATCACTAAACAATTTTTTTTTTTAGCAAACAACACATAACGTGAACGATATATGTAGTGTAACGATTATTTTGCACTCATTACATGATCGTTTAAAACGTTTGCCGGGGTGATGACTATACGACACACCTACTTTTTTTTTTAAAACCTTTTTACGAAAGATTTCAAATTTTACGAACAGATTAGCGAATTATCTTTCAAAGACCAACGATTTTTTTTCGACATGCTGAAAAAGATTTTGATTAATAATATAACAATTTTGCCTTTGTCGTTCGCTGGTTTACACCAATTCCACAAAGTGATTATCGTCAACGAGCGGTCGTTGGAACGAGTTTATGAACTATAATCGTTCCGTGGAATAGAGCCTTTACAGAAGCTTTGGTAAAGCCTGAAGTAGCTTCTGTTACTATCTGGGGAAAACCACCAATGAAAGACGAGATATAAACCTGCTTATCTGCCATCTCTCTGAGACCATTCACAACCTTGTAAAGATAATATGAATTGTAGGTCATAAGCACTGTGGGAACATAGGTGCTTTCTGTTGTGGGTACTATAGCAAGATGGCGTCTTGTTGCAGTGTGAGCAAAATGTTTTGTGGGTTGTTTTATTTTGTGGTTTGTATAATGTTGCTTTTTTAAAGCTATGAAAAGTCCAGTCTATATGTTTTTCTTTTCTGCCTGCAATCTTTAGATTGCCACTAGATGTCACTATACATGCCTGGTATTGTAGTGAATAAATGGGCTTATGCTGCCACCTTCTGGAAGACTTCATGTATAAACCGGTATCTGAAATTTCTCAGCAGTAGTGATGCCGCTTGGTATCTTGGTGGGTCAGACTTTGTCTAGCATTGTGCTGTTAAGTTTATTTTGGATGCTGGTATGTGTCTAGATGAATATATAAAGTATTATAGACTTTTACACGAATATGCTTGCTTTATATGGAAGACATTATAAATGGTGACAGAATGGTTAAAATAAAACAAATAGCACCCCAAAAGTCAGATAGGTACATATGGCGTATATCCTTTTGGGCTTGGTTCATTAATGTCAGCGTCTTTTCAGCTGTTTCTATATGTGTTGTTTAGGGGGGATAGCAATAGACTAAAGCAATGATTTGACTTAATGGTGGTGACCATATGCAAGAAAAGAACCGTGGCATGCTTCTTCACATGCTGTATTGCTCAACCATACATACACAGTGCCCTTAAAGGCTATAGACACATTTTCAATACATAGTTTTTAGTCTTCCTTTGTACATATGTTACAAAAAAAAAAGCTTCCATGGGTCTTTTATAAAAAAAAAAATTAAAAAAAAATCAGTTGACTTAAACTATTTTTTACATGTAAAGATCAATGGGGGAAATAGTTTTTGTACCATAATAAGTACAAAGCAAAAACCAGAAATTAACCAGCAAGCTTGTGTGCACTTGGACCCTTTATTTGCTGTTGGATCAAGTGCTAATTAACAAAAAAAGCCCCTTCTATCTTATAGCCATACACATGACTTTAAACTAAAATTCACAACATCACCATCATGTCGGACAGATAATCATTATTAATCCATAATCTTTATTACTTGAAACCCATAGAATAAAGAATAAGTTCAGAGAGGGATAGACAGTTCAGACCCCTTAGAGGTAGGGCATGTATAAATTAATAACCCTATGTATACAAAAATAAATGTGGGCACTAGTACACAGACTCAATTGTATATAATTATAACCGGATAGGAAAAGCACTAGTTACATGATATTAAATATACTAATATTTCACACTGTACGCCAACCAAAAGATAATGCTTACCAAGTTCAAAGCATAAAAGCCTAAGTACAGACAAAATATTATGCCCTGATTACCATCTCACTCTCCCAATGGATTAAAGGAGAAGTCCAGTGAACATTTTTATTAAGTATTGTATTCCCCCTCAAAAGTTACAGATACAAATTACCAATATACACTTATTATGGAAAATGCTTAGAAAGTGCTTTTTTTCCCCTGCACTTACTACTGCATCAAGGCTTCACTTCCTGGATGAAATGGTGATGTCACTTCCTGGATAACTTGGTGATGTCACTTCCTGGATAAAATAATGATGTCACACCCTGACTCCCAGACCTGTGCAGCCTGTGTCTGCTGGGGAGGATGATGGCAGAGGGATGCTCAGTGTCCCACCAGTGCCCTGTGTCCCTCAGTGTCCCCCTGCCATCATCCTCTCCAGCAGCCACAGCCCGCACAGCTATGGGAGTCGGGTTGTGACATCACAATCATCCAAGAAGTGAAGCCTTGATGCAGTAGTAAGTGCAGGGAAAAAAGCACTTTATTTGTATATCCCATAATAGGTGTATCTTGGAGATTTGTATAACTTTTGGGGGTGGGGGAATACAATACTTTTAATAAAAATTTTCACCAGACTACTCCTTTAAGTGTTTGCTTAAATGCATTACTGCCGCCTGTTATATTATTCATAGAAAGGGAAGTCACTCTCCCAGTAAGATATGCCCAGTTTAGTCTTTTTTTAGCTGCTTTTCATAGGGCATCTTCTTTTTATCTAGTTTTAACTATTTTACAATGCTCTGTTGTAGTAATGCCATTAAACCACTGGGTGGCAGTATTGCTTTGTGCCAGTGCATGAATTAACAATGTATACTGAGCAGCTGTAAGACTTAGATGCTTTCATTTTGTGATGCAGCTTTAATGCCAAAACCAGGCATAGATCATAATGAACAGTAACAGATGCTAAATTCCCTCCTGATGTGTAGAGTACAAGTAGCGTCTGTTCTTTATTCTATATAATTCATTATGACCACACCTGGTTTTAGCTTCAAAGGTGCATCACATCACTGCAACACAACTGCAGCGTGCGCCCTAATACCTGACAGGTTATTTCTACAATGGCCCCTGTCAGCAGTCAACAGTTTTTGAAGTTAATGTGTTGGAAGCAGGAAAAGGGCAAGTGCTAAGGCTGCGTTCCCACATTTGCAGCCTGACTGTGGCCTTAATCACACTCCCCATTATTTCCCCAATGGGAAGATGCACACAGTTTCTGGCATTATCTGCAATATCACATTGCCAAACAACAAAACTGCAAATGTATGAACACAGCCTGAAGATCTGAGGGACTTTCATAAGGGCTAGATGGCTGGGTCACAGAATCTGCAAAGCACTAGGCTTTGTCAGATCTTCCTGGTATGTAGTGGATAGTACCTACCAAAACACTTGGTCATGTTTGCCCAAAAGCTACTGTAGCATGCATTACTTGAGAAAGTTAATGCTGGCCATGATGGATTTGAGACTGCCTTCCTGCCCCTTGTCCCTGCCCCTACAGTGAGCATGAGTGAATGGCCGCACACATGAAGGCTGGATTGTTCATGTGGCTGGCTTCCATTATTTTCTCTAGAACAACCTATATATGTGTACAGATGTGCAGACATAACTATCCTCGTGTGCCTACAGCACAAGGGATCAGTACAATTGTACAAGTGCGCTGGGCTCTTTAGGCCACTCTCAGACATTTGGGGGATGCTGGCATTTATATAGAATATTGATAAGCCTCTATGTAGCTTTTCAAGATGTCTGTAGTTGTCTTGTTTCATAGTTTATGAAGTTGCTAACTTTTTTTTCTTTCTCTTTTTTTTCTTTTCATTTTCGTTGTCTGGATGGAAATGGCTTATTTCTTTGGATGCTTCAGGTAAGACAGCCCTTGTATGTCTAAACTATTGTCACAGAACGCACTGTCTGTATCCCCCTATGTCTGTACTGTGTGTCTGTCTGTCCATCCATCTCTGTGTAACTATTTGTGTTGACTGATTTACTGTCTGGGGGGGGGGGGGGGGGGCAAGTGATGAAGAAACCTTATGATGTACTACTCCTGCCAGTGCTACTTATTCTTCTGAATTAGAGTATGTGCACACTGAGGAAAACACGCGGAGGACTTGTGGCGGATTCCACCGCTCGTCCCCGTGCGCTCTCGCTTCACTTTCTGCCTTTCCCATAGACTCCATTCTATGGTCAGGCAGATTTCGCCGTCTGCCCAAAGAATGGACAGCTATAGAATCTGACCATAGAATGGAGTATATGGCACAGGCAGATAGTGAAGCGTGAGCGAGCAGCGGAATGTGTCGCAAGTCCTCTGCGTGTTTTCCTCAATGTGCACATACCCAAAAGGAGAAATTTCTTTTATTGTATATTCCTCCTCCTCAAAGTAAGTACCATTTCCTTAAAGAAACCTTCAGCATATGTGGCAGGAGCTTCTCCAGTGTATATGCCAAAAGTATTGGTAAAACAATGTGAATGACTGCTGTGCACCTGGACACTAACAACCATAGGAGAACTCTGTACATTTCCTTCCCACCAATTCAGAGCATCATCTGTCCACCAGGTGGCGCTGAGGCTTCACATGTAGATACAGCCACTTTTTGCTGGATAACACACTGAATTTACAGCACTGTAAATGGGTAGTAGTAAATTGGTGTAAGCTATTGGAAAGGATAATGTGATGATCTAGCTGTGAATGGCATGCTTTTGAGTGAGGGCTACTACCCCAAAATAGACAGTGTGACACAATGATATTGGTGGTGGTAGTAGTTGTTTAGCTACAAACCATTAGAGAAAAAGCTTATTAGACTGAAATAACTCGTGACCAGGTCAGTGAATTAGTAAATCAGTCATAAGTGGTGTGACTACCTTTACTGCAGCTCTTCCCCTGGTAGGTGGTAGTGGTATCGGTGCGGCTGGTCATTGCACAGAAGCGCTGGGCTGGATTTTGTGTAGTAGAGAACTTTAGCTGTGCCAGTACCTCTCAGGCTATGTTCAGATCGGCAGCATGTATTTTGGCTTGTTTTATGCACTAAAGCATGCTGAAGAACAGATGCAATGTGCATATTTTCCACAGGAAAAATCCACTGTGTGAACATAGACCCATTCATGCTTTATATATAAGCCAGTTCAGTGTGTGACAGGAAAATAGCTGCTTGTGAATCTGCTCATCACTGCAGAATGGCAAGAAGTAATTTCCTAATGTAATTGTCCTTGATCTATACTGCTGTGGGAGACGCTGTAAGATAGGTACAGAGACCTGGCATGCAATTTCTGCTTCAGGTCTCCCATTGTCAGTTCAGATAGTAAGGAAGGTTCATTGTTATGTATCAGGAGTGTGCCTCCCATATGTAATGTTGTCTGCCGGTCATAGTGATTCTGGTGTGAAGCCTGGGCTGTAGAAATGGCAGAATACAATGTGACTAAACAGGTGAGAAGTGTTTCAGGACATTGCTTTGTGTCATAATGGTGGTATAGATGGAGGGCTACATGATGCTTGATGAGGAAGCGCAAGTACTTATCTTGTGATGCTGAGAGACTCACATGAATGGCCTAAATTTATCAAAGTGTGTAAAACAGGACCTGGTGTACACTGCCCATACCAACCAATCACAGCTCAGCTTTCATTTTAGCAGAGCTGGAAACTGAGCTGTGATTGGCTGCAATAGGCAGAGTACACAAAGTCCTGTTTTACACACTTTGACAAATCTAGGCCAGTAATGTGTACAAGGTCTGGGCCGCTAGTATGTTTAACGTAGGAGAAAATTTATTGACATTAGGTATGTAAAAGAGAAATAATGAGCGAACTTATAGCGAATGTACCGCTAGATTGAGTCAATGAAGATTTCCATAAAACCTGCACATTGTAACAATGCCATCCATCTTACCGCTGTCCAATCCCCGAGATCCCGCCCGGTTTGTATATCTGCAGATGTGCTAGTTTGTTGCACTGGAGGTGGCCCCAGGGCACCGATATCTCCTCCACCTTCATAATGAGGAGTCGCTATTGATATACTGGGGTGCTGGGCCCCCCTCCAGTGCACCAAACTAGCACATTTGCAGATATATAAACCGGTAGAGATTTTGGGAACCAAGAAGAAGGTATGAGGAACTGATGGCATCGTTACAGTGTGCGCGGCAGTGCCATTCAGGTTTTATGGAAATCTTTATTTGCTCAATCTTATGGCCGTTTTATACAGGCTGATTATTGGCAACAGTGGTTCCTAGAAAAGCTCATTCAGCCAATAAGCAGCCTGTGTAAAAGTGCCAGAAATCGGCGGACGAGTGGGAAAACGCCCGCTCATCGGCTGATTGAATCTTTTTCGCCGTTAAAAGTCCACTGTTTCTCGGCCACATATTCTTTGTAAACAGGAGAAATTTGGCCAATAACAGTGAATGTTATTGGCCACACAAACAATACAGCTATCCTTTGTGCGTCAAAGCCTCATGATTTAATAACGCCTTGTAAAGGCACCGCAAGTAAGCGCTGATTGGTGCTAGTTTGTGGCAATCATTACATGTAAAAGGACCCTTACTAAAACTGTCTACACACAAGGAAATGTATTAATAGTGCACCTGGCATACAGATTTGTGTGCAAACCACTCAACGTACACTCTGATCATCTGATGGGCGGGGAGGAGGTGCGGTTTGGCCGCCGAAAGCCTAAAGTACATGGGGACCTTTAGTAGATCCGGCATCGGACTTTGTCAAACCACTTGTACCCTGCACATGATAAATACCCCCCACCGTCTACAAATCCACAAGATTTATCACAGTGGATCAGGCTGATAAATTGGGCTGAAATCTGTCCAGTCAAGTGTAGACCATCTATTGGCTTACTCTAATCCAGAATTGTGCACCTGAATGTTGGACCTTTAGACCCTGCCTGTTGTAACGCAGGACACTCCTGCTTTGTCAAGGACATACCGCTTTTGTTGATTTTAGAATCTAAAACTTGTAAGTCGTGATAGGTAGTTTTTCTTCTGGAATATTCTCTCCTTTCTGTAAAGAAGATTGTGTCTGTCTCTCCTTGAACTTACCTCGGCTGCAGTGTAAAGCATGGGGGAGAGGCAGAGTAGTAGTCTGCACCCCTGCTAATTCAGGATTTCAGGCTGCGTCCCACTGCCTTATAATAAGATTGATAACAAATTCTTCAGCATGTTAGTGTTCCCACCACATGAGACAATAGATCAGGTTCATGTAATGTGAGGATCTTATCACTTTTGGTTTTATTCTCCTTTATATGAGCTGCTGTGTGTATTGCAGTCCGATGGTCTCATATTATTTGCTGTGTATCCTGGAGGAGGAGGCTTGGTAATCCCTGTGGTTATAAAGGTATGTTCCACTTGGTTGGTCTTATACTCATAGTAGCCCAAGGTTGCTTTTAGGACATAGTCATTGCTCAGCTGGGGAATGTTCTCTTCATATCACTTGGTCACCTCTTTACTGTTAGCCCAGACATAGGACAAGCCGTCCTAACAGGACTGTATTATCGTACACATGAGACTTTGGCTCTGACTAATGTGTAATGCATGTGCCAATGTAATTCCACATATCACTGCATACTGCTGTCATTCCTTACATCATAGTTACTCATGTATAGCTAACTTCGCTACCAAAGTCTTATATAATTGTTAACTGGACCCTCAGAGTGATGGTATGGCTATTTCTACTAGTGCAAGCTCCTGTTACATTTGTGTTATGGGTAGTGTGTCATGTACAAGACTGGTATGGCCTCTCCTACAGGGCCTGATAGTTGTAATGTGAGGATTTTGGCACAACAAGCATACTAGTTATCGTATCTTCTTGTAATGTGACAGCATTTGACGTGTTTCAGTCAGAAGTGTAAGGACCAGTCAC
The DNA here is from genome assembly GCF_027789765.1 of Dendropsophus ebraccatus. Classification (NCBI taxonomy): domain Eukaryota; kingdom Metazoa; phylum Chordata; class Amphibia; order Anura; family Hylidae; genus Dendropsophus; species Dendropsophus ebraccatus. The sequence continues at coordinate 68,493,796 of NC_091458.1, forward strand.
TAAAATGAGGTGGATATGTGCGTCACTTCCTAAGTCACTGTCTTCCATCTTATTACATGAGACAATAGACATGGAGCTGGCCTTGTACAGTGAGATGGAGACCACAGTGAGGTGGGGGTGAAGTACAGAACCCATGTGCCTCCTGGCTATATATAGGGATCAGCCAGGCCCCGACTGATAAAAACGTTTCAACATGTCTGAGAAAAGTCAGAAGTGTCTCTCCCCCCCCCCCTCCCCCCCCCCCCAATTACAGAGATACTTTACAAGGAAATAGGGTGTCCATAGTTTCTGCACAGAGAAGGAATATAACAACTAGCAAAACTTGGACTACCAGAATTTTTTTTTTTTCAAACCAAAACTCTCTAGCATTTGGGGCGGTGTTGATTTTGCAGTGGGGTGAGGCTTCTGAGCACAACCTGTCACTATACATAAGAGTCTGAGGAGGCCAGAACAATGGGGACAAACCAGAAGAAAGCAGATGTGTGCACCTCAGTCTTGTTCGGTTGTAGCTTGGGGCTGTTTTTCATACACTCCACAGGGCTCTGCTCTCTAACTAATCCAGTTTGTTTAATGATTGAATTGGTTTTAATATCAGCAAAGGGTGAGTTTACACATAACTGAGCAATGGCCTACGTTCTATTACCTCACATTATGTTGGGCTGACTTGTCTTGTTGTCTTTTAGATAATGCAAATTTAGTTATTGCCTGTTTGTTATGATGCAGTCGGTGCACCCCGGTTTTCAATGTGGCTCCAATTTACCTTTAGGAGAAACAAAAGAATCAGGAATTGAAACTCAAATATTGTCAGACAGGAACCCTCACGGTCAATAATCGGACCTTGTGAAAGGGTCGAGGATCACCTGATGAACGAGAAATCTCTCATACATTGGCTGATCATATCTTTTGTGCAAGCAATAAAGTCATCGGTAGTTGCCTGCACATCTTCCTGTGTAAATGGAAATGTGCAGACTGCTGCCTTGTAAAGACCCAGCAAACAAGGGCCGATCAAGCTGATTGGCTGCGTTATGCTTCACTAATATCCATTCGCATCTATTTACTGTAGTATATGAGGCTTTTCACACTAGTTTAACATGACGTGTTTACTGTCAGCCCAGTGAAATTAATAGGGTCCAGTACAGCACACCGCAGTATATGTTGGCATCCCCTTCTTGGAGGGATAGCCATGATGTACTGCATAATTGCAGTGTGGACCTAGGCTAAGGGTCCTTTTACACGGAGAGATTTTTAACAATTAACAACTAACGATAAATGATCGCAAACAAGATTGTTTTTTGTTAACCTTAAAGGGAACCTGCAACGCCCCCCTGACAGGCTCCCGACCCCCTGCTACAGTCCCCTATACTCACCTGATCCCGCCGGGTCCCGCTTCTGGATCCGATCGGGTCACGGAGATCTCAGCCCCTGGCAGCCCGCTGCGCGCACCGAGAGATGAGTCCAACGCTCATAGAGAATGACGGAGCGCTGGACTCTCCGTCATTCTCTATGAGCGTTGGACTCATCTCTCAGCGTGACCGGATCCAGAAGCGGGACTCAGCGGGATCAGGTGAGTATATGGGGCTGTAGTGGGGGGTCGGGAGCCTGTCACCCCGGCACGTGGGGTGACAGGTTCCCTTTAAATCGTTCACCACATTACACAGAACGTTGGTCGTTAGTTACAATCGTTATTGTGATCAATACTATGATCGTTTACTCCATCTCATCCAAGCAAAACAATGAATAATGTGCAATTACACTGAACGATTAGTGAACAAACACGGAACTTGAGCAAAGGGATGTGAAATTTCAGTGAACGATTAGCGATAATTGTAGGTTCAGATCTAAGTCAACGGCATACAAACGATTTTTCAAACGTTACCTGCAATTACACAGAACGATTATCGTTTAAATTCAAAGGATATAACAATTTTTCGCACAATAATCGCCCTGTGTAATAGGGCCCTTATTCTTCTGTGCTCCAGTATCATATGTCATATGCGTGGCCTTTCCAAGATAGTTGACCAGTCCCACAGAAAGTGATAGATTTGGAATCCCTAATGTGTAAAGGGGGCCCTTTTAATTAATGGTCCCAATGGCTATAAAGGATACCATATAAGATACCGTAGACTGATTCTTAGAAAAACCGTCACTGCTCTGTCCATTATGGATAGGCCATTGCAGAGAAAGGTTAGGGAAGCCTACAACAAAACCCCACGGTAAGGAGGAGCAGCTGTCCCATATAAGTGTCTTATGAAATTGCTTAGATGTCAGATGTGTCATGTCCGTCCTTGCTGCCCCTTTTTGTAGACTGAGATGTAAGAACCCCACCGCCAGATGTATAACTAGGAACAATCATTCCTTCAGCATTGTAGAATTAGGGACTCCTCTGCTGACACCTTTGGGTGGTCTCAGACAAGTCTTAATCCATTTGTTGAGTGTGAAAGTCCTATATAATTCCGTAAGCCATTATTCCTACTGGCAGCGGCAGACACTGGAAACATTGACGTGAGCCTCAGTAAGAAGGTGTTTTCTAGCATTACCAATGGAAAACTTTTGGCCACATGAGGAAAAGTCTTATTTTAAAAGTGTCAGTCTAGGGAATATAAGTTTGTCCTTAGAGAATCTAATAGACGGGCATCAATCAGAGATTTTTTTTTCCCTTTCCATACTGATTTGATGTGGAAATAATCATGGATTCTGCATTCAAACCAGCAGAGATTTTAACTGTAAGACGACGTCCTTAAACTAGTACTCCATATACGAGATTAAATGGGGAAAAAAAATATGGTATAAATAGTATATGGTTTTAATAAAGGTGAAATGTCCCTCTGCTACTCCTTGCAATCTGTCAGCAGACTGGAGGCCGACAACAACCCATTTAGCACAATGTATTTGATCCTGTATATGTATTCTCTCTTCTGTATATGGTGTATCACATGGAATACTCTTGCTTTGTTCCTAGTTGTTGTTGTGTATATTTAGAGGTAGACCTTCCCAGTCTTTAGCGAGTTTCCTCGCTCTCTGGGGCTTGCAGTGTAACTTCCATATACAGGCATACATGCATTCTTTCATGCAAGACGTGGCATATGTATTCGTTTTTTCAGGCGTAACTTGTTTTCAGGTTGTTTTCATCGTGACGGTAATGCTTCAAGACAGGCACTCTCTGCCCAAGCGATAATTGCTTGTGACTCCAATGAGTGGATTTCTTTAACCCTGTGCTGGCCGGGCTCTGCTTTATTACCAGACGCGTCACACCTGCTGGGTGTGCGCAGCTTCTGGATACTACTTGTTATCTGGGTGCTGATCAGGGTTAACGTTCAGTACTGAAGTGTAGTAACAGACTCCATGTAAGTGGATTAGAGGAGAGGAAAATCTGCAGCAATTAGTTAGCCGGCCGTCCTGGGATGGAGCGGCGATTTCATAACTGGATTAGCCCACTACTGAAAGAAGCCAGCTCCTGTGTTTGCCGAGATGTGAAATCTCCCAGTCGTAAAGATCTTAATCTCTCTTGATGCTTTATGTAACAGCGTCACGTGATCTGCAGCTCGTGTTGTCATCGTCTGCCCTTGTTTCCTCCTCTTGATCTCAAAGCCAAACCAGGCACCAACATCTCCGCTAAACATACAAGAGACCTGTGTATCCTGGTGCAGGAGAATACTCCCCTCCCCTTTTTATACATAGAAATCACAGAATAGTGAGATGAGCCCAGGCAGCACTGGATGACTTGTGAAATGTTCCAGCAGGAAGGGCTCACTCGGCAGCTAGGCAGAAGGTTTTCACCAGACCTCTCCATGCAATGGACCATTCACCGTAGCGGAGGTTCTTGTACAGCAACCATGAAGGTGCTTGTCTTGGAGCTGGAGCAGCATCTAAAGAGGTATATTCTTATTTTTTAGAGAAATGTCTGTTTTCTACAGTATTTTGGGCCAAAAGCGAGGGAATACAAGCACAGTGTATTCACACATCCTATAAGGCTTTCCGCACTGTGCGCTGGATATAGTAATACAAGTAAGTGACTGTCTCTCTGATACAATAGTGACTTATGTGTTTATTGAGTGCTCAGACTGATTGTTCCCAGGAAGCCTTTCATCTCTCCGCCTTGTACAATAAAATGAGCTTGTAGTAGTAAAGGATTAACAGCGGGATTTTCTGCCGCCGCTGTGTGAAGGTTAAAATCTTCCCTTTCCTGTGGTTTATGCTTCCTCTTACCTGGGATGACTGCTTCTTTTTATGAATGGTTCCCACAGGACGAGCTGGAAGACACCTTTGCTGTTGTGCCAATCCCTGCCTCCCAGCCATGTGTTGCCACTGTTAGCGTGACATAACTATATGCCACAACAATCCGCTCCTTGGGAGCCATAGGACAGTGTTTTGATGCTAGCTGCATGTTATACTGCCCTGTTTTATGTTTTTTTTCCCCACTTTCCTACACTTTTCACATTCTTTGATTTCTTTCTTGGAAGAGATTTAAGCTATGGCCATTCTAAGACTCCTCTATCTACACTATCACTTAATTTTATGCTGGAAAAGTCAGCACTTAGGCAGGTGACTGGTTAGGAATAATATCAAACAGTAAAATGACTCTGAAGGTTTTCACAGGATTGTTAAGTGAGTCAATATATTCATTTAGGTAATGATTCCTGAAGTAGCCGAAGTGTCACTGTAGCCCCTGGTGTGTCACTAGGTATGTGGAGGTAATATGACATCAGCATATTATAATATATTTAATAGAATTAACAGTGGATGCTATATAGGTTTATTAAGGGTACAAAATGTAAGTTTATTTTATGACTAGGATTAGGGCATTGTTCACATGTAAAGCGGGGGCCTCCATCTGTTTAAATAACGGGGCAAAAAAAGCTGCATTCGGTATTTTTTTTTTTTTTTTTTTTGCCCCGTTAGAATCCAGCATAATGATGGACACCAGCAGAGAACCTGATGGTCTATGGGGTCTGTTGGGCTCCAATGGCGCCTGTCATGTGGAGGACCCGCCAGCTGTCTGCAGCTGCCGAGGAGAATCTGGCACAGAGGCCCCAAATGGAGTCTCAGATGTAGATGTGAACCTAGTTTTAAATAGAGGTGTCTTGAGAAGTTAAAGGTTAGTAGAGAAAATACTGTTTTCCTATCTGTGTTGAGCGCTCTGTCCTGCAGCTTACATTATAGACCAGTGACCACCACTAAATAAGTGCTATGGGCACAGCGCACTGGCAACTTTATACAATGGATATGCAGTAGCACTACCACAGTGGTGCCAGGTGCTTAGCTTTGCAAACTGATCATAAGTCGTCTGGATTTCAGATGAGAAGCTTGCGTTGTCTTATAAAGTCATAGGCATACGTAAATTAGGTATTGTAACAGTTATATAGGTAGTATGGAGCTGTAATACACAAAGTATTACGTCCTTCTATTTGGTGCCCCCTTCTCCAATAATCCAAAACAGGTGTAACACTACATTTGTAGACTAGCAAAACTGGTCCAGTCTCTTAATGGGCAAAAGAAGAGAGAAATATAATCAAATTGCTACTTCACAGGGCTTGGGATTGTGATATAATGTAAAGTAGTAGTCCCTAATAGAATTATTTCCCGTAGTTACTGGAGTGATCCTCTTACCTACCATAGTTGGCTCTGCGGTGTAATGACTGAATACAGCGGGCTATAAACCATGACATGTATTGTCTACAGTAAAAGGATTTAGTGTATGTGCACAATGTAGTCTATGTGACTGGATAAGAAACGGAGAGTGGAAACTGTATAGACAAGTGTGACCCTTGTGCTGTTCTGCACAGATGTCGGTGTAGCATGCAGCACACTCAGGTGGTCTGGTAATCCACTTCCTATGTATACAGCGCCTATAGGGACCTATACAGCGCATCTGAACATCTGTCAGAGCCTCAGGGGAGTTGTTTGGTGTAGAATTCAACATTTTCCCACCAGGATGATATGAGTGAAATTCCTTCTGCCATACTTTGCTTGTGATGATCTGGCCATTGTCAGTATAGGACTTCGGCCTTATCTGGTTAGCTCTTTACATTTCAACTTAGGTTGTTGGATTTTCTCTCCATCTTATTTGTCAGTAATGAATTTGTTGATCTTTGGAAAAATTTTGTAGGCGCGTGAATTAGAGATGAGCGAACCGGGTTCGGGTCCATCCGAACCCGATCATTCGGTATTTGATTAGCGGGGGCTGCTGAACTTGGATAAAGCTCTAAGGTTGTCTGGAAAACATGGATACAGCCAGTGACTATATCCATGTTTTCCACATAGCCTTAGGGCTTTATCCAAGTTCAGCAGCCACCACTAATTACATGCCGAACATTCGGGTTCAGATGGACTCGAACCCGAACCCGGTTCACTCATCTCTAGTGTGAATAGTCCCCTATACATGCTGCTAGGCTCTTTTGTGCATGAGCAGGGCACCTCTTTAATACTTCCTAACATTCCCTGTTATTCCCATCATGCTGGTTTCTACCTAGTGGCTTCCTTCATGCTGTTTTGTGGACTTTTTTAATGACTGGTGAATGGACGCCTCCATTTGGGAATATTTTGCTACGTTCACAACTATGTTTTAAGGCCTATGACATGATGGTGAGTTTCTTGGCCTGTAAGAAAACTGCCTAGACACAATCGAGATTATGTAGAATGTGAATGGGCACTTCAGATCGTCTCCGCTACATAGAGCTCTTCCTAACGTTCTGCAGTGTTAACCTGCCTGTACACATTAAATAAGGGGAGACTAAACAATAGAGGATTGAGTCCATTAGATTTGGCATAATAGCAGCGATGGCTCTCCATGGCAGCCAAGCTTCCCTTCCCCTCTCCTCTTTCAGCATTCTGCTGTGTTGAGCGGAAATGCTGAGTCACGACAAGCAAACCGGTGGCTAGGATAACGGTAACCGGTATTCTTATTGTATTCATTGAGGTAGTCACACTCTACTGTTCTGGTTACCAATCCAAGAATACTTATTTCACTCAAAAACGCATATATAGCTTTTTAAATGTGCTGTTAGAGCACACAGCACACTTTCCATACATGTTTCTATATACTCCCTGCCTCCCCCGTGTAATCCATAAAGTAACTTTATAAAACTGGCGCCCGGTATGCAAATTACATCAGGTAGTCACCTGGGCGGTGTTCGGCTAGATGGTAGTCACAGTCAGTCCGGGTCCCCTGGGTGTCCTCCGGCGGTAATCATGCCCCTCTGGGCGTGATTCAAATCACCCAGTAGCTCTGACATCACTTGGGAGCGCGCCGTGCACGTCGTCTGCGCACCTACGTTTTACGCCACTGCGCATGCGCAGTACAGCCGCTTCCATTCAGGCTGTACTGCGCCTGTGCAGAATAGCCTCAAACTCCAGCTCACACTGAGTTTGAAGCTATTCTGCACAGGAGCAGTACAGCCTAAATGGAAGCGGCTGTACTGCGCATGCGCGGCGGCGTAAAAACGTAGGTGCGCAGACGTTGTGCACGGCGCGCTCCCGAGTGATGTCAGTGCTACTGGGTGATTTGAATCACGCCAAGAGGGGCATGATTACTGCCGGATGACGCCCAGAGGACCCGGACTGACTGTGACTACCATCTAGCCGAACACCGCCCAGGTGACTACCTGATGTAATTTGCATACCAGTTTTATAAAGTTACTTTATGGATTACATGGGGGAGGCAGGGAGTATATAGAAACATGTATGGAAAGTGTGCTGTGTGCTCTAACAGTACATTTAAAAAGCTATATATGCATTTTTTAGGTGATTGGTTCCCTTTAAGCTCCTTTTATTTCAATGGAACTGAGTTTCAAAACCCCACCCAAACTGGAGACAACAGTAGGGGGAAAGTGGCCATGTTTTTGTAGCACTGGATAACCCCTTTAAGGCACTATTACACTGTCCGATGTGGAGGAGCAAGTGAGCACCAACCTGTCAGATCAGTGCTTGCTTGCTCTTTGTTCCCCGCCTGCTGCCGGCACTATTACATGCACAGACAGCCAGCGGGTAAGCGTGGCGGTGCCATGGGGAGCTTCAGATCATCTGTGCGGCCTGTAGGAGGTAGCGTTGGTTGGCTACCGCTGCTCCTTTTAGATGGGGTGTAGGCCAGCAGACTGTCGTTATCGTTCTGTTTTTTTTTCCCCCAACATGTTGAAAGACACGGACCAGCCAACATTGTGCATGGCACCTGATTGTTGCCTTTTAACAGGAGCTATTACACTCAAGTGATTATCAGCCGTAATGACCTTTTAGAGGCCTATTACACAGGACAATTATCTGCACTGTGCATCGCTTTGTGTAATAGGAGGTGCGCAGTCGACCGATGAAAGTGCAAAGAGAATAAAGCAGTATTTTTACCTATGTACATTTCCTGGTGCCCTTCCAGTTTCTCCTGGCTCACAGCAGTGACAGGCCGCTTGGCCAATCATTGGCCGTGGCTCTGTCGCATCTTGGCTAGTGATTGGCCGAGCGGCTTGTTGCTTCAAAAATGTCTCAGAAGTGCCAGCGGTGGCTGCGGAGAGAAGCTGGAAGGAAGCCAGGGAGCATGTAGAGGTAAAGTATAGATGCACCAAAACTGATCAATGTTGTTAAAATCTGTGGCAGGAAATATGCAGCCTATCTAGGGCTGGGCGATATTGGCCTAAATTAATATTGCGGTTTATCGCATATGTAGCTGCGGTAACAATAATTGGACGATAACTATGACACGCCCCCTTTGTAAGCCACACCCTTTTACAAGACACACCCACTTGGCCGTGCCAAACTGGGGATAGTTTGTTTCAATAAAGTAAAAAAAAAGTACAGTAACTCAATGAGCAGCAACCCAAACTATGTACACACTACAGGACGTCTATATACAGGTATACAATATGCAGCTATGTGCACACTACAGGACGTCTATATACAGGTATACAACATGCAGCTATGTACACACTACAGGATACGTGTATATACAGGTATACAACATGCAGCTATGTACACACTACAGGACGTCTATATACAGGTATACAATATGCAGCTATGTGCACACTACAGGATACGTGTATATACAGGTATACAACATGCAGCTATGTACACACTACAGGACGTCTATATACAGGTATACAACATGCAGCTATGTACACACTACAGGATACGTCTATATACAGGTATACAACATGCAGCTATGTACACACTACAGGACGTCTATATACAGGTATACAACATGCAGCTATGTACACACTACAGGACGTCTATATACAGGTATACAACATGCAGCTATGTGCACACTACAGGATACGTGTATATACAAGTATATAGCTATGTACTATAGGTACCCAGAGTATAAATGATGGGTATTTAGTATATACAGGTGACAGTACAGTACAATATATCAACTATCTATCTGCTATCTATCTATCCTACTATACGGGGAGGCAGACAGGGGTGTATAAGTATACGGGGGGGCAGATTGGGGTGCATCACTATACAGAGGGGGCGGACAAGGGTGTATGAGTATACGGGGGGCGGACAGGGGTGTTTAAGTATATGGGGGGGTGGACAGGGGTGTATGACTATACGGGGGGGGGGGGCAGGGGTGTATGAGTATACAGGGGGGGGGGGGATAGTGGTGTATGACTACAGTGGGGGGGGGCCGGCAGGGGTGTATTGCTAAATAGGGGGGCGGGCAGGGGTGTATTACTATACAGAAAGCTGCATGCTGGGACCTGTAGTTCCCTCAGTAACAGTACAGGGCTGTAACATAGGAGGAATAGATGGGCTGCAGCAGCCAATTATTATCCCGCTTGCTGCAGCCAATTATCCCTCCTATGTTACAGTCCTGTACTGTTATTGAGGGGACTACAGGACAGCCGCCCCCACGTGCTGCTCCTCCACCTTCAGCTGTGACATGGCCCCCTCCCTGCACACACAGGACATTAACATGTGCAGCGCTCGCACGGCCGGGGGAAGGGGGATGGGGGGGACCGGCACCAGTCCCATTAATGTCCTGTGTGTGCAGGGACACTGGACGGGACAGCTGCGGCGGGACGGGCCTCGGACCAGACAGTGGGGAGGGCGCTCAGACGGGACGGTGCGGAGGAAGGCTGTGCACTATGGAATATTCTCCCCTGGACCCTGCTGCTCCTCCACTTCCCCCGCGCGCACACCGGCATCCCTGCACACACAGGACATTAACATGTGCAGCGCTCGCCCCCCGGGGGAGGGGGGTTGGGTGGGAAAGGGGTTGGGTACCGGCACCAGTCCCGTCCGACGGGACAAGTACAGCGGGACGGGCACTCGGACTGAACGGGTGCAGGGGGATGGCTGTGCACCCGGGCATTCTCACCTGGACCCTGCTGCTCCTCCCGCTCTGATACCGACGTCCCTGTACATAACGTGCAGCGATCACGCCGGGCCGCGAGTTTGTGTGCAGGATTGCTCCAAAAATACAAAATTACCGCAGATACCGTCCTGGCTAGGTTGAGGTCGGTTAACCGACGCCAGTGACGGTATCGGTATTTTTGCGGTATACCGCCCAGCCCTAAGCCTATCCACAGCATGGGAACGTACCCTAAATAACGTTGCCCATAGCAGCCAATCAGAGCTCAGCTTTCATATTTCCTTGCTCAGAGCACAGCTTTCAATTTATGAGCAACAAAGGCAGTTTTTTGTATATTTTCATTTAAACTACAGAAGAAACTCTTCTTGCTGAATCTGGACTACCCCTTTAGCAGACTCTTTTCTGTCCTTAGACCAGACTCTGTGCCTGCAGTGTGGGGAAATGTCATTGATGTCGAGACCCACATATGTACTAGGTACTGAGCAATAACTTCAATTCTCACATTTCATGCCATGTTGTAGAAACATGTCAGAAGTTTTGATCAATTGGTGTCTGGGTGTTCATACTGTGACTGATCATTAGAATGAGCCAGGGGAAATTTATGCTCCGTGTTGCCTTCTCTTCTGATCAAAACGTTTGACATGTCTCTGTGGTACATTTTAAGTCTCTTGATAAACATATATGACATCTGTAAGTGACCCAGCATGGTCATGGCCCAAATGTTTTTCCCTGGTGTGTAGTAATAAGTGGGATGTAGTCTGTGCGGGGACACCGCCATTGCCTGCTATATGTCCAGTCTCTGAATAAGGAAGGTACTGTGCCTGTGGTAGAGGCTTCTGGGAGTTGTACTGCATGTCCTCAGGGGATTTGTCACTGTGAATCAGTGATGTACATGATTTGATCTTACATAAGTGTTTTATAAGGCAATGCTGGTAACAAATACTTTAGCAGAACAATATTCTATCTGAAAGGAGTTTCAAAGGTTTGCGGATCCCTTGGAGACCCACTTCTTCTATCAGATGTAATTGAAGGGGGGGGGGGGGGGGTTCAGCTATAGTAAAGGCTTTATAAAAGTAATAAGATGAGACCTATCGCCGGCCGATGTCTGTAGAGGTAACCTGGCTGAATGATGATTGGACAATGAACTTTTGTTCCAGATCGTTGGCCGATGTAACTATCCCAGCGATCAGCCAAGAGACCAGCAAACGCTTGTTTGTCGACTGATCGCATCTTTTAGGACGGCACGAAAGTCGTCATTCTCTGCAACATATACACAAGGAATGTGCAGCCAACAATGTATGCCTATTACAGAGACTGCAAGAACTGTCATGTGTTCTGACATCTCACACTAAAGGGCACCAATTGATTTCCTCTATCATGGATAGGCATTTGTATACCAGTTCTTCTTCCCAAATGCTCCTCATCTTACATGAATTATACCTGCCCATACATCTGTAGGCCAACACCTTTTGTGAATGGAGTGGTAGTGTGTTTGCATGCTACTCCATTCACTGCTATGGAACTAAATGTAATAGTCAAGCAATCCTGGGATATGCTATAAATGTTGTTACTGGGCCAGAGTCTCTTAAGGTCTCCAAATACATAAGATCAATATTGGTGGGAGCAGCGATGTGTACGGGGGGCGGCCAGATCTCCCCTATGGAGGAGTCAGGGGAATAAAGTTGCAGGCATGATGTACTATATTCAGGAGGAGTCTGGTGGTGACTTAATCCTCTCTCCCATTGAAGTCACATACACACTGAGCAGCTTATGTACTGGGTGGAATTACACAGCTATTGAAGGTGAATGGACCATCTTTCAAGGGGATTGTTATTTCTGGATAATGTCCTATAAGAGCATGTGGCTGGTAGGTGGGGCTCATAGGGATTTGTGTGGAGGGGTTATCTAAAAGCCGGGTACATTAGAAACAGAAGAAAAAGACCACTGGGTCTATCTAGTCTGGCCTTTTAGTATTTCCCTTCTTATTAACCTCTGGAAAGATATGTTTATCCCAGGCAGGTTTACATTCTGTTACCACAGCTGCTTAAAGTTTGTTCCAATTATCTACTACTCTTTCAGTAAAGTCATATTTTCTCATATTGCTTCTGCTCTTTCCCCCACAAAACCTCAGACTGTGCCTCCTTGTTTTTGAGTTCAGCTTTCTGTTAAAAAACCCTTCCCTCTTGAGCCTTATTCACACTTAGTACACCTATTTTGTGGTATACATCAGCAGCTTGGGAGAAGAGGATGCAATCCTATACCATAGTGCCTCA